>NW_026705858.1:0-300000 GCF_029867415.1 Vicia villosa | reverse complement strand
AATTACCAGTGTCGGAGAATCGGGGTATTACATTAAGGGCTCTAGAAACTTCAATATTCTTTCACACACTCTCTATGTTGATGATATTATGATCTTTTATAGACGGGATCAAAAATCAATTCAAGCCATTGCTAACTTACTCACTAACTATGTCAATTTCTCAAATCAATATTGTAATTCCTCTAAATCTCTTATTTATGCAAGTGGAATGACTCCAAATAGGCACAAAATGCAGGCGGATTTGCTAGGTTTCACTATGGCTTTCCATCCATTCTTGTATCTTGGAGCCCCTATCTTCAATGGAAGACCTAAGGCTATTCATTTGCGGTTTATAATTGATAAAATCATGATCAAACTTGCTACTTGGAAATAAAACCTTCTTTTTATTGCTGGAATTGTGAAACTTGTTGGATTTTTGATCCAAAGTATGTTAGTGCACTGCATCTCAATTTACAACTAGCATGTTATCATCCTCAAATTTATTGAAACTTGGACGAGAACCATCATATGGAGTGGTAATTTGGATTAAAAAATTATGACTGTTGCTTGGAATATTTATTGCAAGAGCCTCAAGGAGGGTGGACTTGGCTTAAAATCTCTCAAATATTTCAATGCAACATCAAGCCTTCATCTTTATTGGAACTTCTTTCAAGCTAAAAATAGTCAGTCCACTCTCGTTGCATCTAGGGTCAAAAGAAACAATAGAATCATCAAACATTCTATCAAGTCTTCTTTATAGAACAACATTAAAGATTCCTTTGGCACTATTAGTCACATATCTCATGATTGATTGGCAATGGCAAGCTCACCAACTTTTGACTCGATGAACCTTTAACCCTCAAGTTCAAAATTCTTGAAATCTATCATAACACCCTCACAGCTAAGGTGAGTGACTTCTTAAAGAACAAGAATCGAGACATCCCTGGTAACATTTTGACGGTGTTTCCCAATCTTCATACTCTTGTTTCCAATATTCACATTCTTGACAGGGAGATAGATGATTTACTAGTGTGGATTGAATTTGATAATAGCCATCTAAGCTTGAATCAAGCCTAAAACTTTCTTGACAAGCCTAATCCTTGTGCCTTTTGGTCTATTTTCCCTTAGAATAACAACATTCCACCCTTTAAATATCTATTTGTCTGGAGATTCTTGCACAACAAGATTTCCACTCATGAAAATCTGGCCATTATAGGCTTTACTTTTCCCTTCATTTGTGTTCTATATATGACTCATTTATGTCAAGAACATTTGGGCTTAGTTTAAAGTTACTTTTGGAATTCAAGCTAACATTATGAATTTCCTGGACTGCAAGGCATTTATTCTTGGAAACTGGTCTCCTCAAGCTCAGATTGTGGTTATAGCTTGCATTGTCAATATATTCCATCAAGTTTGGAGGGCCAAAAAGTTATTAATATTTGAAGACAAGAATACTCATTGGAAAAATTTCATTTCCAATATCTCTATTCACGCCAAGCTTGCGAGTAATATTACCTCCAAGTTATCAAACTCTTCTATCTCAAACTTCACCATATTAAATAATTATATATCTTTATTCATCCTAAAAAGACCTTTGTAAACAAGAATGTTATTTGGGCTCCTCCTCCTCCTACAGGGTAGATAAAGTGCAAGACAAACGATTTATCAAGAGGTTTGCCCTCTTTAAGTTCTTGTGGAGGCATTTTCGGAAATAACATAGCTTGTCCTGTTGGAAGCTTCTGATTGCAAAGATGTGTGTAGCTATTATAGAGATTGAAAAAGAACTTGAGTTCAATTTGAAGAAAGTTTGGCTTGAATCCGACTGTCTGCTTGTTGTCAAAGCTTTTTCAAATTAAAGCTTAGTCCCTTGGAAAATCAAGTCTTGTTGGCTCAATTATTTGTCATACACTCACTCCATTGATATCATGATCCCTCATATTTATAGAGAAGAAGAATTTTGTGCTGTTTTTCTTGTTAACTTAGGTTTAACATCTGAGAATTTATCTTGGTTTACTTATGTTCATAGTCATAAAGTTAAGGAGAGAGAATAAAAGATTCACACATAATCACCACCATTTATTTTATAATCTAATGGTTCAAACTCATTCTCACATTCTCATATGATATGCCCTATATATATACATATATATATAACACCTTAAGTAGTAAAATAAAGTGTGGTTTATTTATTTACCAATATTATTTTTCTTTTTTACAGCATAAATACTACGTCAACCACTTAAAATAATATCTTTTATATAAATAATTTATATAAAAGTTGGAATGTGATTTTGATTCACCCTTTATAAGTTGTATTAGAGTAATATTAGCTATTAGTGAATGAATGGCTATTGCAAGTCACTAAGGCTAGGTAACTATAGTAGTAGGTTACATGATTGCTACTATAAATGCAATCCTCTCTTGTAACGCTGTTAATCAATGAAAACAGAATTCAGTTAAAATATGAATCATGATCTACTCTGAACTAAGGCTACAGATGCCTCTCTCCTAGTGGTAGGTTGTACATATCCAAGGATGTTCTATTCAATGAGTCAAAGTTTCCTTTCCAAGACTTGTTTTCTCCTAAACCTACTTCCTCTAAAGCTTCCACCACTTCTAGTGTATCTCTTACTCCTCTTCCTATTCTGCCTTGTTCATCACCTCTGACTGCTACTGTAGTCCCCTCTTCTTCTACTCCTATTTCTAGTCCTGCTACTTCTAGTAGTCCTGAGTCCTCCTTTTCCACACCTAGTAACAGTCATACAACCAACACCTCTGCTGATAGTAATAGTCCCAGTCATATAGCCAGCACCTCTGCTGATAATACCAGTCCCCCTTTATCTGTCATTCCTCCTAAATCTGTCCCAATATCTCACATTCCTAATAATCTGCATCCTATGCAAACAAGAGCCAAATCTGGCTTTGCTTAACCCAGGCTTGAGCCTAGACTGCTCCTGACTCATACTGATCCTAAAACAATCAGACAGGCACTTGGTGATTCTCAGTGGAAATCTGCTACGCAGTCTGAATATGATGCCCGCATGATGAATCAGACTTGGACCCTTGTTCCTCTTTCAGCTAACAGAAAGGCTATTGGATATAAGTGGGTATTTCGCATAAAGGAAAATCCTGATGGTACAGTCAATAAATTCAAGGCTAGGTTGGTGGCTAAAGGTTTTCATCAAAGGCATGGCCTTGATTTTCAGGAAACCTTTTCCCCTGTTGTGAAGCCTATTACCATCAGACCTATCCTCACCATTGCCCTTACTCACAAGTGGACTATCCAGTAAGTTGATGTAAACAATGCCTTCCTCAATGGCTCTCTCACTAAGGAAGTGTATATGGAGAAACCCCAAGGCTTCATCAACTTTAATCCTTCTCATGTTTGCAACTGAACAAAGCTCTTTATGGGCTTAAGCTTGCCCCTAGGTAATGGTTTGAGAAACTGCAACATGCCTTACTACAGCTTCAGTTTCAGGCCAGCAAGTGTGACCCTTCCTTATTCACCTACTCTTGCAACAATAAAACTGTCTACATTCTTGTGTATGTTGATGATATCATCATTATTGGGAGCTGCAAGTCTTTATTTCTTGACACCATTCACAAACTTGATCAAGCTTTCTCTCTAAAACACTTGGGGGATCTATACTACTTCCTTTTATTTGAGGTTAAAGTTGTCTCCAATGGAAGCCTTCTCCTGAATCAATCCAAGTATATCAGAGATTTGTTGCAAAAGACCAACATGCTTGAGTGTTCAGCTGTCACTACCCATATGTAGTCCACCTGCAAACTCACAAAAACTGGTTCTATTCCTTTGACAGACCCTTTTCTTTACAGGTATGTTGTTGGGGCATTGCAGTATGCCACTATTACTAGGCCTGCTATTGCCTATGCTTTCAACAAGGTGTGTCAATACATGTCTGCACCTCTTAAAGCTCATTGGGTGGCTGTGAAGAGAACCCTCAGATATCTCAAAGGATCTCTACACCATGGCTTGCACATGTCTCCCTTATCTTCCCTTACTCCTCCTTCTTTACAAGTCTTTTGTGATGCTGACTGGGCCTTTGATCCTGATGACAGGAGGAGTACCTCTGGTGCAGCCATCTTTTTTGGAGGAAAACTCATTTCCTGATGGTCTAAAAAGCAGACTATAGTAGCCAGATCCAGCACTGAGGCTGAATGCAGAAGTTTGGCTCAGGCTACTGCAGACCTCTTGTGGGTTCAGACTCTTCTTAAGGAACTTTTTGTCTCCACAAAACCTCCTGTTATATTCTGTGATAATCAGTCTGCTGTTCTTCTTGCTCACAATCCTATTATGCACTCCAAAACAAATCACATGGAGATTGACATGTTCTTTGTCAGGGAGAAAGTTATCTCCAAGCAGTTTATTGTAGTTCACATTCCTGGAGTGGATCAGGTTTCAGATGTGCTTACAAAGCCTCTTGCATCCACCAAATTTCTTGAGCTGAAGCACAAACTTAGAGTTGAAAGCCCCTCTTGAGTTTATGATGGGGGGTATTAGAGTAATATTAGATATTAGTGAATGACAGGCTATTGCAAGTCACTAAGGCTAGGTAACCTCTAGTAGCAGGTTATAGGATTGCTACTATAAATGCAATCCTCTCTTGTAATTGTGTTAATCAATGAAAATAAAATTCAGTTGCAACTGAATCATGATCTACTATGAACTAAGTTTCTAACTAGTTGAAATATGGTTTTCTTCTTTTTATGACTGTGTATATAAATTTCATCTTGGTATATTGAACTAATAGAGAGGCTTCAATTGCAATCAATAGGAGCATGAATTGGAAGTTATCATACAATGGTCGTAGTTTTCTTCCCTATCATATGAACTACATATAGACATCAATTGCGTTGTGTCAAGAAAAGTATAGTTTGTTTTACAATAATGGTCTACATTTTATTTAGAGTATATGAGCTACAACACGACTTTACTAACGATTAGTTGAACCTAGTTAGTCATTTTTTCTGAATTATGTACTATCTCTCTTCAGGATGAGGTGAGTTAATGATAAGGTTCACTCTTGATGAATTGGATTATGGTTATTTATTTTTACAACAGACAATCTACTTGTCCTCTTGTTCTTTTGAACTAAATGAAAGTTTCTATTGTGATCAGCAGTTGAATTGTGGTTTACAAGTTATCATGTAATGGCCCCATCTTCCATATGGCCCATATGCGTTTAATCAATACATCAATGTGATCATTAGAAAAAAGGTTAGTTAGTTATAATGGTTATACCTTATATATGGATGTGTTAAATCTATTGTAATGTGGTTTATTCTTTTTATGACAACAGGTCTATATTTCTTCTTGATATGTTGAACTAAAGAGAGGCTTTAATTTTCGAGGTTTCAATTGCAATCAGTAGGAACATAATTGGGAGGTTTTCATACGTTCATAACTTTCTTAGAGAACAAAAGCACTACATCTAAACTTCAATTGCCATGTGTTGATAAAAGGATAGTTTATTTTACGACAACGATCCAACCTTTAATATGGATTATATGAACTACAACACGACTTAACTAGGGATTAGTTGAACTTGGTACTATATTTATTCTTGGTGAGATGAGTTAATGCGACGGTTCAGTCTTGATCAATTAGAATATGTTTTTTTTTTATAATCAATGATATATTAAAATCAGAAACAGAGTACCAATAGTACTCTGGACATACAGAAGAAGAGGATAATGCCTCCATATCCACCATCACCAATTTACATAAAACCAACCTAAATAAAATCTAAAGGACTATGATTCCATTCATAAAAATTACAATATACTCTATGTTTTGTTCCCAAATCTAGCCACCACCAAGAGTACATCTTGATACTATGAACAATTTCCTCAATATCTCCAACAGCATTGTTAAACGGAATATCATTTCTCTGTTTCCAAATACTCCAGCATGAGGCCATCCAAAAGACCACTGCTCTACGAAGTGAACAATAGCTCCTCATAATTTCCATCATATGCATAAAATGGCCAATACAGTCAGCACCTGTTATATCATGCAAACCAAGCCAATCCAAGATTTTCCTCCACACCCTTCTTATAATTGGACAATTTAGGAATAAGTATTTAGAATCTTCTAAAAGGCCACAACCAAAAACGCAGAGTCTTTCATCATTAGGCTCAATTATACCTCTTCTAATCAGCTGTTCTTTTGTTGCTAATCTGTCCTTCAATAATCTCCATCCGAAAATTTTGACTTTCAACGGCATCCATGACTGCCACAATACTTTCAGGGCTTCCTTAACGTCAAGCTGCTCCACCACCACCCTATACTCCGACAACAATTTATTATAGAACTCCCCCACCACATACCCACCCGTAGCCCCGAGAGACCAAACGAACCTATCCTCACCATTCCAAATTGGTGTTACATCTGTTAGGATGCAGCACAGCTCCTGCAGCTCCTCCGCAACCTCATGATCATGTTGCAAAATGTAGTCCTGTAGCCCCCAGACCCAACTGTTATCCTCCCACCTCCCCATGTCAAAAACGCTAGCATTACATTCTCAATCACCTAAAATAAAGAAGGAAAAACACTGCAGGGGTCTATGACCAATCCACCTTCCTGTCCAAAATGGTATTTTAGTTCCCTCACCTAACATGGTTGTAACTGTTTCCACAAAACCAACTCCCTCCTCAATATCTACTAATTTCATTAGATCCCTCCACCATATAGATTTAGATGCTGGATTTCCCTTTTTTCTCTTGAACATTATCCTTTCATACAACAACCCATACCTTTCCTCCAGTATGCCCTTCCAAATTGGAGCTTCCTCATTCAAAAATCTCCACAGCCACTTTGTCAAAAGAGCCTTGTTGAACAGTTCCAGATCTTTGACTCCAAGCCCTCCATCCTCTTATTGTTGACATATCGTATTCCAGCTTATCCACGACACACCTTTCTTCTCCTCCGCATTATGCCACAGAAAGCTTCTTTGCACTCTAATGAAAGCCTTCTTAATCTTCTTGGGAAATTTAAAGAAAGATAAGTAATAGACTGGTAGATTCGTGATAACAGAATTTATGAGAGTTACTCTTCCACCTATGGACAACAATCTTCCAATCCATGGTGACAACTTTGCCTTCATTGCTTCCAATATTGGATTCCAAAAGCTAGCTTTCCTCGGGTTCCCGCCCACAGTAATTCCAAGAAACTTAAATGGAACACCATCTAATTTGCAACATAAAAATTGGCTGGCTGCCTGTAAGAAAAAATCATCCACGCTCAGCCCATACAACTTGCTTTTCCACATATTCACTCTTAAACCTGACACCATCTCAAATCCATGCAGAATTATTTTAATAGCCCACAAGTTGCTCCATGACCCTTCTCCCACAAAAATGGTGTCGTCTGCAAACTGTAGTAGGTCATATGAGGACCCTTCATTAATGCAGAACCCTTTAAACTCGCCTCTTTCCACTGATTTACGCACCATTCCAGCCAAACCTTCCGCGACAATCGTATACAAAAAAGGGGAAAGTGGATCCCCTTGGCGTAAACCTCGAACAACTTTGAATTCATCCGTTGGGCTGCCATTCACCAAGATTGACATGTTGCTACTAAACACCCCCGCTCTCATCCATTTCATCCATCTCGCCCCAAAACCCAATTTGATCAACATTTCTTTTAAGAATTCCCAGTCTACGCAATCGTACGCCTGAGCAAAGTCTACCTTAAACAATAAGCAACTCTTTTTCCTTCTTCGAGCATAATCCACAATCTCATTTGTAACCACAAATCCATCCAAGATCTGTCTACCCGGTACAAAGGCCGTTTAAGTCTTTGAAATCAACTTTACTATCACCTTCCTTAATCTAGCAGCTAGGATCTTTGAAATAATTTTGTATATGCTTCCAATTAAACAAATTGGTCGATACTCCTCAAGCCCTTGGGGATTTTCCACTTTAGGAATTAAAGCAATGAACGATGCCGTCATGGCCCTCGGAAGGGGTGCCTTTTCATGGAAATCCTGAATGCATTGTATAATGTCGTTTCCCACAATCTCCCAGCACTTCTTTATGAATTCAAGATTGTACCTGTCTGGCCCAGGGATTCTGTCCCCTTCACAGCTGAACACCACATCTCTAATTTCCTCCCTTGAAAACTTATCCTCCAACGCTGCCCTTTCATCATCAGATAATTTGTTGAATTCAACACCTTCCGATCTCGGTCTAGTGTTGGGTTGCCTGAGGAACCTTTGCTCGAAATGCTCTTTTACACCTTTCTTGACCTCATCAACCCCTTCAAGCACCCCTAATTCTGTTTGTAAAGAAACGATAGTATTCTTTCTAATTTTTCTCTGATTGTTGAATGAAAGAACTTAGAGTTGTTATCACCTTTCTTGATCCACCTCGATCTTGCCTTTTGCTTCAACATGCTCTCTTTTTTATGTAGCTTCCTCCATATGTTCTCTTGAGTGTTTCTCCTTTTGTCATTGATTTCATGGCTCAGATGACAGAATATATTGCTATCTTCATTCTCTAATTCATTCAACAGCTCCACCTCTTCTTCTAATTGTAGATCCAGTTTACCAAACACTCTGTGGTTCCACCCTCTCAAGCTATCTCTCAATCTTTTCAATTTTTCCTTCAAAATGAACGCACTGCTGCCCTGAACTGAAAATGATTCCCATTACTGCTTCACGAATTTAGAAAAGTCCTTATGATCATACCAACAATTGAAGACTTTAAACGGTTTTGGCTCCCAGTCTAGATTGCTCGATTTCACCCAAACTGGCCTGTGATCAGAAATATCCCAGTTACCAGTTACTTGAGCCACCACCTTCCATTGATTGATGATCCCTTCTGATAGTAAAATCCTGTCAATTCTACTACTAGCTTTACCACTTGAGTTGATCCATGTGAACTTATTCCCTATAATAGGCAAATCTACCACCTCCATAAGTTCTATGAATTTCGAGAACTCCTCCATTTCCAATCCATTTGATTGTGATCTACCCTTCCTCTCCTCTTTTAATCTTATTGCATTAAAGTCGCCCCCAATTATCCATTCTCCTATAGGCAACTTATGTTTCCAATCCAATAATTTTCTCCATAACACTCTTTTCTCAAGATACAGCATGATGAATAGACATTGATAAAATAACAGTTAGTACCTTTCCAAGTAGCATTAACTCCCAGGAATCCTTCCTCTTTGAAGCTGAATGTCGGTTCTATTATGCCTTTCTTCCAGATTGTTACCATTCCTCCTGATTGCCCTACAGATCCTACCGCAGACCACTCACATTCTTCCAACCCCCATATGCTTTTTATAATTTTCTCATCCATGATTTTTATTTTTGTTTCATGTATAAAACAGAGCTCCGCCTTTGCCTTTGCTATAATTTGACATATTCTTCTTCGTTTGACTGAGTTACCTCCCCCCCTTATGTTGAATGTTCCTAGATTCATGGGATACCATTTGATTTCGCCTTCCCAGCTTCAAAATACGCTCTATCTCTATTTTCCATATTCCTAACAATCTCTTCGAACACTTCATCATCTTCATCACCTTCAAATCCTAATTCTTTGATCGATTTCCACACTTTAGCTGGCATTCCATCTAAGGATTTCCAAATTCGTCTATTACCTTGATGCACTCCTGAGTCCGCTACAGAATCACAACATAAGACCGTACCTATCGTGCTGTTGGAATTTGATCCTTCCTTCTCATTACAAACTGGTGACAGATTCATTGTTAGTTGAAAATTAGGGTTTCCTTGAGATTGTAATAGGGCAGAAAAATAAGAAGGCGCAAAAGGGATTTGGATATTTTCATAAATTTCTGCCACAAGTTTAGTCTTCTTGGGATTTGTTACTATACCCAGTCCACAAGGGGTAAACGATATTGGGTCAGATTCTTGAGACTCCTCATTAGGCCCACTAGAATTAGGATTTCTCTGGCCCACATCCTTACACCCTTCCAACTGAACGAAATTCTTATCCTGACCGATTCCAGCCACCACCTTTTCAATGTGTAGCTGGACGTTTCCATCACCATCGAGAATCACACAACCTTGTCCCGCATTAATTGCACCCTCACCATCACCAATTAATATTGACTTCTCATGTTGTACATAATGTACACCTAAAGTGGACTTTCTTATGACATTCTTTTGGATTTTCTGATTATCCCCTGGCCCCATCGTGTTTTCATTTGTAGAAATACTAGCTTCCTTCCTATGACCATGTACTGTTACATCGCCGCCATACTTCTGAATCTCTGTTCCCATGACCCTTTGGAAAGAACATGCTCTTTCATCTGAAACATTTTTTTCGTTCCCAAGACCATCGTTTTCCTCGCCCTCCTCGCCACTATCCTCCCCGACGTCCTCCTCCGGCTCCGATGAACTACCATATTGGTCATCTTCACCCCAACCCTTTGGAATCACTATTCTCTTAGGCCCATGCATATCTTCCATTATCTTTATGCAATATACATTCTCATTTACTTCTACATTTATGGTCCTACGTTTTATCGCAATTATATGAACTACAACACGACTTAACTAGCGACTAGTTGAACCCTAGTTAGTCATATTTTCAAACTTGGTAATGTTAGGGTCCACTCTTGATTAGTTAGATATTGATTAATTATTTTTTACAATAGTGAACATTCATTTCCTCTTCATTTGTTGAACTAAAGGAAATATATGATTATGATTAGTGGGATTGTGGTTTGCAAGTTATCACGTGTTGGCCTCATCTTCCATATCAATCATATGACTTCAATTGTGATCATTAGAATAATTGTTAGTTAGTTTTAATTTCTAAGGCTATGTTTGAGAGTTTGGAGGGGAAGGGAGGAGAGGGTTTTGGAAAATAGGAAGAATTAGATGAAAAGAATAAAAATATTTTGGGTAGGAAGGTTTTGGAGGGTTGGAGTTTATTCATAACACCAAAAACCCCATAAAATGAGGGAACTAAAAAATTGTATTGAGGAGGGTTTTGGAGGGTTTGGAAGGGCTTACATAAATTTTTCAAATATCTTTTAGGTTGTTATAGTATTCTGAAAATTAAAAATTTACTAATGATAATGACTCTTTTATCATTCTAAACAAAAACATTTTTTCAAAAAATATCAAATATTTTCCTAAATATTTTTAAAATTTTATTTTTGGAAGCCTTCCTCTCCCCTCCCCTTCAGACTCCCATACATAGCCTAAAACAATGATCCTACCTTCTAAATGGTTCATATGAATAATAATAAGGCTTAACTTTTTTTACGATAATGGTCCTACCTTTTATTTAGATTATATGAGCTACAAAACGACTAGGGATATGTTGAACCCTAGTTAGTTATTTTTCTAAACTTAATACTATCTTGTTGTTAATGAGGTGATTTAATGTTATATTTCACTCTTAATCAATTGAAATGTCTTTTAGGGATTAGTTGAACCCTAGTTGAACCCTAGTTTTAGGGATTAGTTGAACCCTAGTTTTAGGACAATGATCCTTAGTGAGTTTTGTATTGGAACTTGGTACTGTCTTTTTTCTAGATTAAATTAATTAATGTTAGGGTTCACTCTTGATTAGTTCGAACATGTGGTTAGTTCTTTCTTCTTTCTTTTTTTTTTTTAAATATTGTTCAAAAAAGTTGAAACACAATATACACCTATTTCATTTAGTTAAAAAAACTAGATAAATTACCGGTGCGTTGCACGAGTTTAATTAAAATACAAAGGTCAAATATTTTATAAAAAATATATATTTTAATATAGTAATTGAATATGTTCTAAAATATATTGAGAATATTATGTTTACTTTTTATCTATTTAAAATTAAGAATAATATTTAGAAGTATGAAATTTTTTATTGTTTAAACTTATAAATTTGATAAATATTTTTTAAAATATTAATAACTTTTTGTTGTATCCAATAAATTTGAAAAGATATATCAAATTTGATCCTTAAAGAGAAGTCATATAATATTTTAATATATATTATCTAAAATCCTACATTTTTATATGTTTATATTGTAATTTTTATTATTAATAACTATTTTTTATAAAAGCTGTTATTTTTAGTAGTTCTTCCATACATAATATATGAGATATGTTTACTTTTTATCTATTTAAAATTAAGAATAATATTTAGAAGTATGAAAAATTTTATTGTTTTAACTTATAAATTTGATAAATATTTTTTAAAATATTAATAACTTTTTGTTGTATCCAATAAATTTGAAAAGATATATCAAATTTGATCCTTAAAGAGAAGTCATATAATATTTTAATATATATTATCTAAAATCCTACATTTTTATATATTTATATTGTAATTTTTATTATTAATAACTATTTTTTATAAAAGCTGTTATTTTTAGTAGTTCTTCCATACATAATATATGAGATAGTAAGTAGACTATTCTCCGATTCTTTATTAAGTGGTGTTTATATTTAGTTTAAGAAAAATTTATAAGATAATTCCAATTTATAATGTATATTAACAAATGTAGTTTATAGTCTTAATTCCAAATTCTTTTTTTAGACCATATATTTATTTTATTAAATATTATAACACATTTTATTGTCTATCATGGATAAACTTTAGTCTTTTAATTATATTGTAGTTAGATAGTTTTGCATTGAAAAGAAAGAATGATATTTTTTTGTTTATTAAAATATAAAAATATATGTTTTAATTTTATGGGAAAAACAAATATAATAGTAGGATGTTTATACATGAATAATTTATCCTCTTTTTGATTGTATAGAAGATATTGTGAAAACAATAGTTAACTACATGTTTCAATTAATAAATAATAATTTAGATCCACCGTCTTACTTTTTTTTGAATTAAAGGTTACAGTATCTAAAATATTTATATTTTTTTAGTATATAATATGTAAGGTTAATTACACAAATTTTTATTTATAAGAAATTATACATTTTATCTTATAAATCATGTTATCTTTTAAAATAATTTACTTAATAAAAAAAAACAAATTAAACATTTAAGTTACTTAGGAATAATTATAATTCTAATATCATTAGTATTCTCGTTCTTAACAAAAAAAAATATAGGATATGAGGGAAAAAAAACTTAAACAATGAACTTTTATAAAATTATTCAAAAATATCTAAAAAAAAATTGTCTGTTGTTAATCCACATGTTAAATTGAAGAGAAAAAATAACAATAGCCCAAAAAATATTTTTTTTGGTAGCACTAACATAAAAACAATTCTTTATTACCTCCAACAAATGACATAATCGTTAGATCTTATAAATCAAAAAACTCCAATGACTATCTTTCATCGTGTTCTATATTTAGCTCCTATTTCATAGTTCTTCAAACACATATGATCAACTCTTTAATTGAAGAAAAGTACAAAACTATTAATTTTATAATTTACACATTAAAATTCATATAAAGGCCAACCGAAGAAAAAAAAGTACATACCTTATTGAAGAAGCTTCATAATAATATTGTTTATATATAATATCAGAATCGTCAAACTATTTTCAACAAGATTCATAGATAATAGGCTTAAATGCACTTTTGGTCTCTGTAAGTTAGCGAGTGCCGACATTCATTCTAGCATCTTACCTAGATCCCTAACAGTCTCTAAGATTTCTAGCATGAATGTACAAAGATAAAGAACAAAGTCACTTACTTGATGGATGCAGGAAAGATGAAGGCGAAACATCAACGTAAAGATCCTCAGAACTTGAAAACAAAGAGTACAGAGTCGCACAGGAAACCATGAAAAGGCGCCATCATTGCCATCATTACTTAGGGCTGCTAGACTTCCCTAGGTCATCATGGCGCCTTAAACAGCCGCCACGCGTGACACACTTACCAAGTGTCATAATGACACCTTAACATCTGCCATGTAACACCCCTCTAACACCCCACGGCAATTAACAAAATTAAATCAGAGTGAACATGCAAAGGGTGTCACAATTCAAAAATAAAAGAAAACACGCGTTCGGCATATGTCATGCATTCACTGAAACATCTGAAATTATAACTCATAGATAAAAATCATGTTTACACAGCAGAATCAAATCATCAAGTCAACATTACATCATTAATGTATCAAACTTCAAATAAAATAAACAATAGAGTTATAATTCGAAACTCAAAACATCGCGTCCCCAGTGTTACATCTATCAGAGCATGACACCGACACAACAACTAAACCGACTTATGAGCTAATCCTCACCAAGTCGAAAGCAGCTATCCTCAATCTGAAAACTGTCAACAAGTAAGGGTGAGTCTCATTCTCAATTAATCAATGTTATGCATTCATAAGCAACAAAACATCATAATATATCATTCACCCAATTTGTCATATATTCAGATTCACATCTATTATTCATCAATTCACACAATAATAGATTACAACACAACACAGAAATCCATACAATCATGTTATGACAAAATGCATATGACACAACTGACACTATGCATGTGGTACCAAAATTCGTGAATCACATTCACAGGACTTCTCTCTTTGATACTGCCCTTCAAGTCGCTTACACCCTACATGGGCACACGACTAACCTCATCGCTCACACCCCCATGGGCACACGATGACTGCTTACTAATCTCCGCACAATGGGAATTAGCCACCAACGATCCACTCATCAACGGGATCCAATGTAAATGATTTATGAATGAATGCACACATATCACATACTTATATCATCACCGATCCGATGCTTAACATCGTCTCATTTCATCTCACCAATATCATCACAAACAAGTATGTACATGTCCCAGCATCATTCAATCATTCACATACATTCACCACAATCAACATATTAATATTAACAGCATATTAATATTCACAAATCATCAATCATCATCATATAATTCTCAACAATCATCACATCGTAATGTTTTCAAACAACATCTTATATTGTCACATTTCATCATACATGTCAACAATACATCATCCCATTTACACAAATCGTCACATGATTAATATTTCAACATAGCATGTATTTAACACATCTCATCACATATATGTACAACACATCATTCACCAAGAAATAAAATCATATTTAAAAACAATTGGATTTACACCTCATTTCATCATTTAAACACGTAGGCTATCTCATAAGATTCATCGTACTCGAAACGACACTAAAAACAGACCTACGGTTCGGAAGTTACACATCATTTAACATTTCCCAAGAAATAACTATCGCTACAGCACGCGGCGCAACCAAAGTTCGCGGCGCGACCTGAACCACACAAACACATTCGCGGCGCCAACCTATGCACGCGGCGCGATACGAGAAAATAAGTACGCCTTCGCGGCGCCAACACATGGACGCGGCGCGACCTGGCGATTTTGCAGAATTACGGGTCTGCGTTTAGACTCTGCAATTTCACATTCTTTTTACCCAAAAACGATTCCAGACATCACAGACAGACATATAATCATCGAATTTCTCACCACACATCATTATACATCAAAACAACACATCAATAACCAACAATTTACACAAATTCATCAATTATCCCAAATCATAACATACCTAACAATATCAAATCCCAATATGCCCAATCGAATCGAATCATACGTTAATCCATCCTATTACCCATAATCACATAATAGAAATTAACCGGAAGAGTCCCCCCTTACCTTAGCCAAGAGTTCTTGATTGGTCTCTCCCTCCATTGCTCCTCTTCCACGTACCAGCTTTCCAATCCCTCATCTCCTCTGTTCTGCTTTTCACGTTCCTTTTTCCTTTCTCCCAATTTTCCTTATTTTTATGAAAAATAACATATTAATTAGTAAAGGGCTTTACTAACATAGCACCCCCTCTTTACTAACACCACACTTGGCCCAATACTATAAACCATCTTTCTTCCAATTAAATCCCACAAACCACCAATAATTCTAATTATAAATTAAATTTCCATTTAAATTAAAAATTAAAATATACGGGTGTTACATGCCACGCGTAAAGGTTCCTAGAGACGTTCCCATTCAAAGGCCAACGAAAAGAATCCACCCTTTGAGATTCTGGTTACGACTCCCCATCTGCTCGGCGACATGACTCCTCGGGGCTCTCCGCGAGCTTATTCCCAAGAAGGACTTGCAAACCGCAGGGCATACTCACTAGAACGACTCGGAGGATGCACATCCCAACCCCGAAAACTCACTAGAGGTATGACCTTGACCATCCTCCGGGCAACAAGCCTATGATCCCCTCCGACCAGGAGTTCGAACAAAATTTGTTGCCAGAAACGCAATCTCAGAGTCTTCTTGGTCCTCCCCGGCAATTGAGATGATTCAAGTCATTAGTTCTAATCGACGCAACAACTTGGGGGGCTCCCGTTCTGGGCTGGGCCGAGCAGGCCCAATCCAAGGTCCAAGCCCAAACGCGCGTGCTTCCCTTGGTGACCGTTTGAGCTTCAGCCTCACGTGCTCCACAAAGAGCACGTGGTTACCCGCCAACGGGAATTTCGGTCACCATCTCCAAACCCTAAAGTCGGTTTAACCAGGATACAAGTCACTTGCTGACTCTGCCCTACCACGTGGCATCCTAGCAATTTCCTTTGTTTTGGACCTCCAACAATCCAGCCCAAAATGGGGAAATCTTGGCCCCGCGCTGGGGGCTATAAATACCCTCTTTCACTAGAGGGTCAGGTAATTCATTCATTCTCACCTAATCTCAGTACTTGCATTCCCTTTCTCTCATTCTCACTTTGGCATCAGAGTATCTTGCAGGTACACCCTCCCATTCACTTGAAGACAAGCTGTTGAAGAACATCGACGATCCAGTCTGATTAGGTACGATCAATTATCAATTAAATTTTTTATATATCATTTATTAGTTAGATCAAGTAACGCTTAATCACGTAATCTTTATATTAAATTAAATATAGATGATTTATTTTCGGGAATAGAATACTTAATTACCTTTTCTAATAGTTACAGTCTTTTTTGGAAATATGAAACATAATTATTTCGAATTTATCCGTGTCAAACTCCAAGTCTGAATTGCTTCAAAAACTTCTTAGTCCCAATGTAACAGAACCTCGCCAGTATGACCAACTATTTTCCAAGTCTCTGTCAAAACCATTCAACTTCTTCTTCGAAGTCAGCTTCTTTCACAAAATATTTCCTCTATTTTCTTGACATCTCATTCTTTATTGAGCATCGAAATTATATCTAACAAAACTATATATCACAAATTTCCTTTTTGGGAAGTCATAGTCGTTGTATTGAATGAGTTAATTGATTGGTCTAATCGATTAACAACGATTATTTTGGCTTTAATGCAATTCCCTCTTTTGGTATTTCTCAAGCCTTTTAATAGAGGTCTCATTCTTCATTTTATTTCATCCAGAACTCGATTTATGTATTGACACACACACACACACTTTCTCTCTCTCTCTCTCTCTCTCTCTCTCTCTCTCTCTCTCTCTCTCTCTCTCTCCCTCTCTAAGTTTTCATTTTTCACTTTCTCTTGCTCATTCTTATACCAAATGTTTTTGTAAGGAAAGATCTTTTGTGAGGTGTCTTTGTAATTCTGGATGGGTAGAATTGTATAAGTTATCCAAGAATGTTTTTCATGCATCTTGGATGAACACAATCCATTTAGGGATAAAAATATGTGGTTGGAAGCTAAACTCGTTAAAAGCTTTGGTTGGGAATTGCGTGATTAGTTCCTGATATTTATTTAAGTCGAAGATCGTTAATATTGTTGAACTTCCTGTAAGGCTATTATAAAGCCCTATTCATTTGAAGGATGAAGTTTCTCAATATTGATGAACTTATTATTAGGTTCACGGTTAGCCCGGTTAAAACCATAGGTTTAATGATCAACCTGTTAAAATCTCAAGAGGTTATTGGTTATCCTATTAAAACAAATTGAGCTCACATATTTTGAGGACAGAAGACTTACCACTTCAATCTACCGTTGAAAAGGAAGCTTAGCCACTCCAGCCTCAACATTCCAATGGAGAAGATGCAAATGATCATATCTTTCATCTAATATAACCATGGTTGTAAGACAACCACAATTTCCTTATATAAGGGGGTTTGTGAGCTTCACCTATTAAAGACTCTCAAGTATATAATGGAAAATCTCAAGAACAATTATTGGGCACAGGAGTAGGTCCTTTTGATTTGACCGAACCTCTATAATCCTCAGTGTTTTTCTTCTTCCCATAAACTCTTTAAATTTTGTATTTTATTTTAATATTTATTTTTCCGCTGCTTAGATATAGAAAAAAAATTTCAAACTCAAATTTTAATCTTGAAAAGTTTTCAAAGTTTTCAAAATTTTCAAAATCATGTCTTCTCAAGTCCAACAAGAATCTCCTTCCTTTTTGTTTTTCCATCCCTTCACGTTTTTTCTCTCTTATTCCTCTTCAAATTCTAGTTCAATGAAGTATAGAGAAGTGGAAAAATGAGAAGTGAGGTGAGAAAATTGGGTTAAGTAGTTTGTGAGTGGAAAGTTCCATTTTGCCCTAACTCTTACTAACTTTCCTAAAATGGCCTTTGATTTCAATCTAAGTTCTAATCCCATGTGCTCATATTCTAATTCATAAGAATTTGAAGTTTAAGTATATCAAATTAGATTGGGGTATTATAGTATGAGCCCGTAAAAAAATGGTATGGCCTGACAACAACCTTATAAACAATTAGATCAATGTATGATATGGAAAAGTGCACTCGAGAGAAAGTTGCGACCTTGAGAACACATTAAATTCTTCCATAAGAATACACATAATCAAAGTAAGTGATTAAGTAAGGAAGTTCTTGTAACACCCTTCTAACCCAAACATATTTTGCATGTACTTTACGAAAATAAAAATTCAATTAAAATCACAAGGGCGTCATATCTTCATATAACATCTTATAATTACAGTCCTGCTCCGTAACACGGGTTGCAAAAATATATAAATTTGATAGTTCTTTACCATTAACATTTAGTGCTTCACATATCGCAGCCTAATTGATAGTTCAAAATACCTTTATTTAAATAAATACTTCATAAGACTTCATCACACTTTATCATCCACGAAATCATACTTCAAGAAAAGTTTAAGTACCACAAATGGTAATTCATAGATCGTCAAATAAAAACAAAGAACATAATAGTTCCAAAATAAACGATCTCGACCCCGATGTTACATATCAGAGCAAGACCCACTAGACTCAACAAAAACTAAACGAGCACACTCTGAAGCTACCTCCCAAGCTTGATGCACTAATCTTGATCACCTGCAAGTTACCCATGTTTCGAGGCAACATTTTCAAGCAGAAAGGGTGAGTAAATCACAATCATTATAAAAATCACAAGTAATAGATATAGTAGTCATGTCATAGGAAAAACAACAACATCATGGCATGATTTACTACATCTATAGCATAACGACAATCACTAATCCCTCACATCAAAGCACCACAATTCAAGAATTTATCAAACATATCACTTAATTCAAATATTGTGCAATTCCACAAATAATGAAATGCAATTTATTAAGACTCATGCATGTGGTACCGAAACATCACTGATGACTTAGTCATCATCATCTCCAAAGATCCCCACCAATAGGATTGACTCTCGCTTGGAACCGGAGCACATCACAATTTTTCACTTTATCCACACTATGGGATTAAGGCCATCATTGGACCAAATGTCCTACAAAACTTCATTGGATTCATCATCCTGCAAAACATCATTGGACTATCGTCTTACAAATGCTATGAATGTATGATGCGCAACAACACATAAAGATACAACCACGGCTAATCAAAAAGCATCATCATTCTTCATGTCCATCTTAACTCATCACAAGCTTCACAATACAAACATCATAACATCAATATCATCCTAAAAAACATACATCAATCCACAACAAGGAATAGTTAACTCAATTCACGATAGAAACCATGCTTTTTAGTCTATAATCACTAAGCGTCATCATCTCATCACAATATAACTCCTAGAAATCTAATTCCTATGGTTCATTTTATTTTACTAAGTTATATATTACTACTCTAACTTCGCAACGCTTTGGACGACATGTTAATCAGAGTCCTAAAACTCAAGTTATGAATTTTACAAATTTTTCTAATTCAGACAACATTCGCCCGGCGAGGGAATATATTTGCCCGGCGACTAAAGCCAGTAGCCTCTACCTCCACTCACCTCCTCTTTCTCCCGGCGTGTCTTGGGCGAGCTCGTTCGCCCAACGAGCAGGTCGATTCGCCTGACAAATCTGTGGGAACAAGATTTCCCTGTTGCAATTTCCTACATAAAACCAGTCCCAAAAGCTACGATTTCTTCATGTCATGGGTTCTAAAACATCATCTAATCATAAAGTTTCATCTTATATCACTAATCCAATATATTCCACATTATAGGTACAATTATTTACAACCCATTGACACAAAACATCATCCATTCTCATCACTTCCTCTCATCATCATCTATTCATCATAATCAAAAACCCTGATAAGTGCCAAAATGTTGTTATTTTGAGTATATAATTGTGGCACTTATCGATTCTATTCATTATGATTTTGTAATAAAATCCCCACTTTTGTGTATATATTCACATTATTTAGTTTTCATATGTTTTATATACCGTTTAATAGTTTTTCCTTTGTTTTTATAGGTATTCATGCTTATTGGAGCCTCGAGGAATAAAGTGTCGAAGGCACGGCTCCGATTGCGCGATTTTGGATCAAATAAGCAAGTTTTGTGCAGAGAGCGCCGCTGAGAGGCGTGTAAGCGCGCTTTCCAGGGGCGAACCAAATTTCCCTGGCCGCTAAGCGGCGGGCCTGGCCGCTGAGCGGAGGCCTGTTTACTGTTCTTGATATTTTTGTAATACGTGTAGTCCGCTAAGCGAGATTTGGCCGCTAAGCGGCCGTAGCAGAAATTGTCTTTATATTCTTTCATTTGAACCATTTTAGGGTTATGGTTTTGGAGAGTTTTTGGTTCCAACTCCATCATTTTCATTCTTAGAGTAGGATTAGCTTAGAAAACAACACTGGGTCATGCACTTGGAAGATCGGAGGTGGATTTCTCATCAACCGGAGCTGACAACCCGCGAGATGTTTGGTTTATCTTCTCTATTCTCTGTGTATTTCTTTGTGTTGGGTTTGTTTGTATATTTACTCGAATCTTATGTATATTTACCGATTATAATGTTATATTTAACTTACTTTACAAATCCGTGTTGATATTGTTATGGATTTTTGCTCTGTGCTGAAGATTTGAGTTGCTTTAGAGATAAACTTCTTGAATCTTTATCTAGGATGATAATCTGTTGGTTCTGAACTCTAGAGATAGATTTAGAGCTAGCATTCACCGTTTGTATCTGTACGTAATGCTTTCGTGTTTGAGCGGTGCGCGAGAGATCGCCGACGCGAGAACACGGATGTTCTCGTGACTTTGTGTTAGAGATAACCTTAGTTGTGAGATGATCTCGTTTGTGATCCAGAGATGGACGCTTATGTGAGAGATACGTGATAACATAGATGAGTATCGTAGGTTGAGTATAACGGGTTGGTAAGTGTATGTTTGTGAAGAGTGAATATATTTACATTCCTGATAAGTTATTTCTCTTCTAAGAATGTGTTTATTCTTTTCCTGTCTATATCTTTGTTTACTTTTTGCTCATTTAAACCCAAGCTCGAAACCGTAGAAACTGTTGAATGGCATCTCTCCATCTCTGAGGACGATAAATCCCGGATCAATATTTCCAAATCTTTTTTCGTTGCTTGCCCTATACTGCATTCAACAAAATGGCGCCGTTGCCGGGGATGGTTGTGATTGCATCGCAATAGTTTTCGTGGTTTTGAGCTTTGTATATATCGTATATATTGTATAGTTTCACTTGTATATTTATTTACTTGTACATGTTTACTTGTTTATGTTCACCATATAAGTTTACTTGTATATGTTACATATAAGTATACTTTTATTGGTGAATGTTGGTGAAACATGTTGATCTCGGATGAGCTCTTTAATAACAAATCTTGACTTTTCAACTTGTGAATCCAACATTCACCATTTTTCTCTTTTTTGTATGATAATAGTTATATGTGTTCCATATTTGTATATATGTGTTTGTTCATGTACATATTTGTATATGTGTGTTTTCTTTTATGTTTGTATAATTGTTGTATATATTTGTACCTGTAACGTTTGTTGAGTGATTGGTTAGGAACTTTCTTTAGGTTTGCACGGTGAGACGTCACCATGGCATGACGGAAGTAATCCACTTTCCAAACACCGAAACAATAAAGGCGTCGAGCTAACGACGTAAAACAAGCGCTTGTTGGGAGGCACCCCAACGGTTGTAAATTTTGTTTATTTTTATGTTTAAGAGGTATTTAGGTGAAGTGGAAGAAAATTATAACAGCTGGTGCAGTTCTGATTTTTCTGTGTTCTGCTATATCCGCTAAGCGGAGCAGAGCTCGCTAAGCGATGACAACAAAATTCTGTTTTTCTTCTCTGTACCAGTGGGGTTCCCATTCCACTTGGTTCACTCATTTTTCCCACTTTCACCAAGGCTAATTAATAGTATATATTAGTTTTATTTTTTCTAATTCTTTTGTTGGTTGTTTGTACTCAAATTTTGTTCGGTGATTCGAAGATTTTTGAGGTGATTTTCCAAAGCTTGAGTGTTTCAACTTGCGGGTGTATGGTAGGGTATTGTTTTTGAAGTTGTATCATTCAAGGTACTCATTTATCGCTTTCTATAGCATAGCATGTTTAGGAAACTTTTCATTTGTACAATTACCATACAATTCATTCTTTTGCATTACTTGCTTGTTGATTGAATCACTTTAGTTCCCAAACCATAAATGTGAGGAAGCTTTCCATTATTCATATATGCTGGAGGCCACAATCTTTGTTTTAACTGGATTTTATTATGCTTAATCTTTTGTTTATGTTGATTTTATGAAAGCATGAAAAGGATCAAGGCATTTTATTTCATTTTGAGCACAACCACCATAACAAAATAGTCAATTCACCTTGTGAGTGTGTGATCATTTGTTAACCCTTTTGAGCCTTTTTGTCAATGTCCATGTTGTTTTTGCTAAATGCTTATCTTTGAGTGTTTAGTTCTCATTTTTGCATGGATGATTGATTCTTTGTTTTCTTGAACCCTCAACCATGATTTTTGGTATGAATTTTTACCTTGCCTTAAAAAGTAGGGAGTATTTATATGATGGTGTGGTTGAATTCAAGTTGGGGAGAGAAATGGTTGCTACTTATTTGGTTGTTGCTATGAAATTGAAAAAAAAAAGTGAAAAGAAAAAGAAAGAAAAAAATGTGAAAAAGTTTTGAAAAAGAAAAAGAAAATAGAAGTGAATAATTGTGCTAATAAGTATTGTGATTGGTTTGAGAAACTTGTGGTTAAGGAAGAAGTTTAATCGAGATTTTGTTGTTTGAATTTTTGGTGGATTGATCACTCCCTTAGGTTTAGGCAAGTTTTTGTTTCGATTAGCCTTAGGACATATCCCTTGTTTGTTAACCAAGCCACATTACAACCTTGAAAAGCCCTTGTGATTCTTGCTTTTGTATCTTCAATATGATTTTTGGATGAATGCATAATTTAATCTTTTGTTTGCAAGATTGTTGGATGAGTGTTAAAAGTCCTTCACCTTTGTGTGTTCTTCATCCATTGATGAATTTTTGCTAGGTGTGATTCATGATGTGAGCATGTATTGTGTTAGAATGTTTTGTATGCTTTTTGTGCTTAGGATTAGTTTCGTTTACATGTTGTCGTTGTAGGATAGTGGTAAGTATTTACTTTGTTTATACATTTTTGTGTTGAACCATACATTTGTTTTTGGTTTTTCTAAACTTGTTGATTCACGATTCTTTGGTTTATTGCTTTTGATTCTTTGATTTATTTGACATTGTTTGAGGATAAACAAAGTTTTAAGTTGGGGAGAGTTTGATAAGTGCCAAAATGTTGTTATTTTGAGTATATAATTGTGGCACTTATCGATTCTATTCATTATAATTTTGTAATAAAATCCCCACTTTTGTGTATATATTCATATTATTTAGTTTTCATATGTTTTATATACCGTTTAATAGTTTTTCCTTTGTTTTTATAGGTATTCATGCTTATTGGAGCCTCGAGGAATAAAGTGTCGAAGGTACGGCTCCGATTGCGCGATTTTGGATCAAATAAGCAAGTTTTGTGCAGAGAGCGCCGCTGAGCGGCGTGTAAGCGCGCTTTCCAGGGGCGAACCAAATTTCCCTGGCTGCTAAGCGGCGGGTCTGGCCGTTGAGCGGAGGCCTGTTTACTGTTCTTGATATTTTTGTAATACGTGTAGTCCGCTAAGCGAGATTTGGCCGCTAAGCGGCCGTAGCAGAAATTGTCTTTATATTCTTTCATTTGAACCATTTTAGGGTTATGGTTTTGGAGAGTTTTTGGTTCCAACTCCATCATTTTCATTCTTAGAGTAGGATTAGCTTAGAAAACAACACTGGGTCATGCACTTGGAAGATCGGAGGTGGATTTCTCATCAACCGGAGCTGACAACCCGCGAGATGTTTGGTTTATCTTCTCTATTCTCTGTGTATTTCTTTGTGTTGGGTTTGTTTGTATATTTACTCGAATCTTATGTATATTTACCGATTATAATGTTATATTTAACTTACTTTACAAATCCGTGTTGATATTGTTATGGATTTTTGCTCTGTGCTGAAGATTTGAGTTGCTTTAGAGATAAACTTCTTGAATCTTTATCTAGGATGATAATCTGTTGGTTCTGAACTCTAGAGATAGATTTAGAGCTAGCATTCACCGTTTGTATCTGTACGTAATGCTTTCGTGTTTGAGCGGCGCGCGAGAGATCGCCGACGCGAGAACATGGATGTTCTCGTGACTTTGTGTTAGAGATAACCTTAGTTGTGAGATGATCTCGTTTGTGCTCCAGAGATGGACGCTTATGTGAGAGATACGTGATAACATAGATGAGTATCGAAGGTTGAGTATAACGGGTTGGTAAGTGTATGTTTGTGAAGAGTGAATATATTTACATTCCTGATAAGTTATTTCTCTTCTAAGAATGTGTTTATTCTTTTCCTGTCTATATCTTTGTTTACTTTTTGCTCATTTAAACCCAAGCTCGAAACCGTAGAAACTGTTGAATGGCATCTCTCCATCTCTGAGGACGATAAATCCCGGATCAATATTTCCAAATCTTTTTTCGTTGCTTGCCCTATACTGCATTCAACAAACCCCAAAAACAATCCTACAACTATCTAATAGTTAAGCCAATTATAATAATCAAGATAAACTCCCTTTATCTTAGATTTGGAGCTTGATTCTAATTCCTCTTCGCGTTCTACAAATTCCTCTTTGAGTTCTTCCTTGTGCCCTAGCTTCTTTTCACAACGTTCTTCCAAACATCTCACGATTGCATAGAATGAACTCTAACACACACTCTTCCTTGTTTTACCCTTGGACCCCTAATATAGCTTTTATCCTTTTGCCCTCACTAAGCCCCTTGAATTGACTATCTTGCCCTTATCATCCCTAACACTAATATTGTTCTATTTTACTAATTAAATTAATCTTAACTAATTATTCTAATTATCTAAAATGCTCTTAATTCTCAATAATCCTCATAACACACATGAACATCACATAAATCACCAAAACATCACATATCATCACCAAAACATCAAATACTTCATAAGGACTCATATAATCACGCTAAATTTATTCAATAACTAATTAAATAATTAATCTAAATTTTTGGGGTGTTACAATTCACCACTAAGAATGCACATGATCAAAGTAAGTGATAGAGTAAAGACTGTTAGATGTCATAACGAGTAATACTAAGTAATTTGGCCTACACATGAAGATCTAGATTCAAGAAAACCTTAGAATTCACCTATAAAATGGGGACAAACATCGTAATCAATGTATACACTCTTTAAAATCTAAAACATTCATTTCTTCCTCATTCAGTTAGTAACTTGAGCAACTAAATATTTGGGGTCTAAAAAATAGTAACCTACAAAAAGTCAAGTTTGAACAACAATATAGCTTATTTATAAGTCGAGTTTATTGGTTTAACTCACATAAAATTCGAGTCTTCAACGGACAGTTCGTCGCATATCGGATAACCTACATAAACATCTCTATGATTTACTTGGAAAATAAAAACAAAACTTATTTTACAATGAAAAATATACATGTTAATATCTTATATATTTTAATGTTGTGAAAATTATACAACGAATACTTTTCTTAAATAGACCATTATAATCTCAATAAGTTTAAACCAAATATTGCTAATAAAGATAAAGGTTAAATATGTTTTTTTTCCTTATAAATATTAAATTTTGTTTTTGGTCCCTATACAACTAAATGACATGTTTTGGTCCCTACAAAATTATTATGCAAGTAATTTTAGTCTCTACTATTAAACCAATGTCTATTTTTGAATGCTTATCTTATAGATATGTTTATAATGTTTTAAAAAGTTTCTTGAAAAAACAAAACTCAAAATTTAATTTCAAAGTCGATATTTTCATTACTCTTATCATTAATTTTTTTAAAAATTTTAAAAAATTCATATGTAATTCATCTATTTTAAAAGTTCTAAAATTTTTTAAGAAAATATTTTACAGTATTCTGAACATGTATGAAAAAATTATTCAAAAATTAAAAAATTAAAAAATAATTAAATGGTTTTAAATTTTTTGAAAATAACAAAAGATTAAAACTGTATGCATAAAATTTTTTTATGAACTTAAATATGTTATTTTTTTCATAGAGATAAAAAAATTTAAAATATTTATAAACACCAAAAACATATTTAATCCTAAAAATAATTATAAAAATTTTATTTACAACATTAAAAATTTTATTTCAATAATAGATATGTTATTTCTCTTGAACTTTTCTTTGAGAATCCACATATAAGAGTATGTACAATGATTTACATATTCAACACCCTCCTTTTTCACTTTTTACACTCCACATCATCTTCTTTCTTCCACCTAATAATTCAACACTCATTCAACTTTTACTCACTACAATGATTTTTGTGTAATAAAATTCAACATCCTATCCCACCACTTTTATTTCATATTTTTATTTTCTTTTATGTTTTTGTGATTATATATTAATAACAATTGTCGATTGAAATTAAATTAAAATAATTAAGACTTAAATATTTTATTTTAATTTTTTTTCAATTAAATAATTTATTTTAATTTTATTTTTCTAATTTTATATTCTTAATAAATTTTTTTATTTGCAAGTAATAAAGACGAGATATAAGGATAGTCATTATTAAAACAAATAAAATTACAAAAACCTTAAAATTCAATACAATACACTAAACACACAACACACCTAAAATGAAACACATAATTTACTTAGTACAATAAACTCAACTCACAAACAAGAATTTATTGAAGGCTAAATAGAAAAATTAGAGAGAAAAAATGAATTTTTTTCCTTTGTCCAAATCAAATGAACCAAGGCTCTATTTCTAGACAAAAAAAATGATGAATTTTGATGAAAAAAAATGATTTTCTATAAAATAATTTACTCCAAATAATTAAGATGGGATAAAAATATAAACAATCACAACAACCAATAAAATTTTACAAACTATTACAAGTGACCCCACTCATTTCTCATTCAACATGTTTGTTTTCAACACAAATTAATCCACTTCATTCAATCCCCTTGAGCTATGTTTGGGAGTTTGGAGGGGAGGGGAAGACTTCCAAAAATAAAATTTTAAAAAAATATAGGAAAATATTTGACATTTTTTGAAACAATGATTTTGTTTAGAATGATAAAAGAGTCATTATCATTAATAAATCTTTAATTTTCATAATACTATAACAACCTAAAACATATTTGGAAAATTTATGTAAGTCCTTCAAAATCCTTCAAAACCTTCATACAATACAATTTTTGAGTTCCCCATTTTATGAGGTTTTTGGTGTTATGAATAAACTCAAAACCTCCAAAACCCTCCTACCCAAAATTTTTTTACCCTTTTCACCCAATTCTTCCTATTTTTTAAAGTCCTCCCCTCCCTTCCCCTCCAAACTCCCAAACATAGCCTTGAGGTTCTGAGTTTGAAGGAGCCTAAGAGCAACTTTCGAAAGCTACGTGAGACAGTAATGCTCTCGGATGAATTAGTCGGTACGGTACGGAATAAAAGAGACCACTCTATAACTATTAAAAAATATTCAAAACCACCTGGTGGTCTAACTATTATTCCTGTCGGTGAATAGGTTGGGCCCGGTGTTTATTTTTCAATGTCTAGCTGCGACCTTCACTCGATAAGACATTGATAAAAAAACAAGAAAAGGGTCAAACTAAAATGGTAGGTAGTAATAGTATGTGAGTGTGGAAGGCCCGAAGAGACATTTGATCTGAGAAGTTTCAGGTCAAATAAGATGAGAACTGTTTTTCGCTTCTTCAACATGTATGCTTTTTGGCTTCTAATATGTTCTTCTCCAACGTGTTTCGCAGGGGACACTTTGAATGCTGGCCAGAAGATCATAGGCAATGATACCAACCTTGTTTCAGCTGGAAAAATATTTGAACTAGGATTTTTTACTCCTAACATCACCAGTGGTTCACAAAGCTATTTAGGCATATGGTATCACATGCAAGAGGGGTTAGAACAACCTCAAAAACAAATTGTTGTGTGGGTTGCCAATAGAGACAACCCTGTAGCTGTTGGTTCAACTGGAGTTGTCAAAATAGCTGAAGATGGTAATCTTGTAGTTGAAGACACATCTGGTTCTAAAACAAGTTACTGGTCATCCAAATCCGAAGTCAAAGTCTTTTCTAATTCTTCGCCAAAAAACAGGACAGTGAAACTCATGGATTCTGGTAACCTTGTGTTACTAGATGATGATGGACACAAGGAAGTGATACTCTGGGAGAGTTTTGAGAATCCAACCGACACGTTCCTACTCGGAATGAAGATGGATGGCAATATGAAACTGACCAGTTGGAGAAGTGGTGATGACCCAGGAAGTGGAAATTTCAGTTTTACGAAACAAAATGGGGTCAACCGTTTCATCATCTCAAATAGAGACCAACTTTATTGGGAGAGCGAATTGTACGATACAAGGAATCTCAAATTAAATAATGATCAATTGGATGACATTAGCTCAGATGTTTACAACTTGTTGACCAACTTCAGCTTGCCTATATTAAACAATACAAGGTTGTTCCTCAACTCAACAGGTGTGTTACAATGGGTGGACAATTTGCTGGAAGGTGATTCATCAGTTAAGTGGAAGCAGCCAAAAACCAAATGTTTAAGATACAATTCTTGCGGAAACTTTACTAGATGTAACGACAATGACCAGGTATGCAAATGTTTGCCTGGATTTGACAATGATAACTCTGTAGCGAAAAATTCTTCCCAAGAAGACATGGCAGGATGTAAGAGGAGACACTTACCATCATGTAACGTAAATGACACGGCGCTCTTGAACTTGACAATGATTAAAACAAGAAGCCCGGATAATGAAGTAACAGTAGATAAAGAAGAAGATTGCAAATCAACATGCTTTAACACTTGCCCACCGTGTCAGGCTTATTCATATGCTCCACCTCTTATTCATATGTTTAACCCTTCAACGTGTTGGATCTGGACACATAGTTTAACAACTCTTAAAGAAGAGTATAGTAATTGGGAGAATGGTCGCAGACTCTTTGTCGTCGTTGATAAATCAGACTTAGGTATGTTGTGTTTTGAATTTGTGTTTTTGTATCTCAACAAACATATTTATAATTGTGAAGATTCATTTTATTCACTTTTGCAGCAACAACTCCAAGAACTTGTGAGCCCTGTGGTGCAAACACAGTCCCTTATCCTCTTAGTACCGGATCCAATTGTGGAGACCCAACATACTTCAACTTTAGATGCAACGCCTCAATGGGTCAACTTAGCTTCACCGGCAATGACAACAATGTTAATTACAGAGTTATCCGTGTAGATCCTGATACCAATCTTTGGATATTAGGGATAACCGGTAATACCCACTTCTAGAATCAGAGGTCACAATAGAAAGAATGTAACCTGTTGATAATAGAAATAGCAGAGGAACAAGAATTGGGAAGAGAGAAATATAATTGATTGATAATGGTGTGTTTTCCTTTTCATTCATTCAACGGATATATAGAGACCATTGGTTACAATTACCACTCACATGTCACCACTACTAACAACTTGTGACAACTCACTTAATTGACAAAATAAGGAAAATGGCAAAATAGATAAAATTGCTAATGAAATACTATAACAATACCCTCCCCTCAAGAACACACATGTCCTCATGGGTGAAAGTTAGGAAACTTTTTTAGCAAGTCATAATAAAACTCCCAAGTAGCTTTCTCCCTAGGAAGATCCTTCCATTGAACTAACACCTTAGTAGCAGCAATGCGCCCACGTTTCACCATTTTTCTGTCAAGAATTGCAACAGGGATTTTGGAAACGGCATGCGTTTCGACTGGAAGATGTTGCACAATTTGGCCTTGCGGGTTGGGGCACCGCTTCAGTTGAGAAACATGGAAAACATTATGAATGGAAGCAGATGGAGGGAGCTGTAGTTTGTATGCAGTAGCGCCAATGCGATCTTCCACGACAAAAGGACCGTAGAATTTCGGAAGTAATTTGTGAACACCATGAGCTTTCAAAGAAACTTGTCTATAAGGATGAAGCTTCAAATAAACATAGTCGCCAATAACAAACACACGGTCGCTGCGATGTTTGTTAGCCTGTTGCACCATTCTGTTTTGAGCTCGCTGGAGATGAAAATGAAGAAGTTTGATGGCTTCTTCCCTAGCCATCAATGATCTGTCAACATTCAAATTGGAAGAAGTGCCATGTAAGTAAGGTAAGTGAATTGGAGGGGGTTGTCCATACACTACTTCAAAGGGAGTGGTACGAATGGCAGAATGGAAATTGGTGTTGTACCACCATTCGGCTAACGACAACCATTTGAACCAATGAGTCGGTTGGTCGGAACACATACACCGCAAGTAAGTCTCTAAACATTTGTTCACGATCTCCGTCTGCCCGTCTGATTGAGGGTGATACGCGGATGATTTGTGCAATGCGACTCCTTGGAGTTTGAAAAATTCTTGCCAAAAATTGCTAAGAAAAATCGGATCCCTGTCAGATGTAATAGTTTCAGGTAATCCATGGAGTTTGAACACTGAATCCAGGAAAACTTGCGCAACATCCAAAGCGGTATAAGGATGGGCCAAAGCCATAAAGTGAGCATACTTACTAAGGCGATCAACTACCACAAAGATGACTTGTCTGCCAGCTGACTGGGGTAATCCTTCCACAAAATCCATGCTGATTTGAGTCCATATTTGATTAGGAATAGGTAAAGGTTGTAATAACCCCGGGTACGCAGCGAGATCTGGTTTATTGCGTTGACAAATGCCACAATTCTTAACAAAAGTAATGATGTCTTTAGTCATGCCATGCCAATAAAAAATGGCTTTAACTCGACTTGCGGTGACATCTCGGCCAGAATGTCCACCTACAGCAGAGTTATGCAACCATTGTAAAATTTTTTCCTTGATTGTAGGATTAGCGCCAACAACTAACTTTCCTTTTCTTCTTAATTCATTTCTGACCCAAGTGAATTTAGCATGAGACTGTGGGTTCTGTTGAAGATCAGTTATGATTTTATTGAGGTGAGGATCCTGTTTCCAATCAATTTGGATAGATTCCCAAAGGTCATTGCTTGCATTAGTGAGAAGTAAGGCCAGCATTTCAGCACCTGCCTTTCTTGACAAAGCATCGGCAGCCATGTTGGAAGATCCCTCCTTATACAGAATTTCAAAATCAAAGCCCAACAATTTGGAAACCCACAACTGTTGAAAGGGAGTGTTAAGTTTCTGATCCCACATATATTTGATACTTTTTTGATCTGTCTTGATTGTGAACGGAGCATGTGCTAAGTAAGAACTCCATTTTTGGACTGCGTATACAATGGCTAATAGTTCCCTTTCATACACAGACATGGCCTGTTGCTTGGGGCCCAAAGCTTTACTAATGTATGCAATAGGATGCTGGTCCTGCATTAGTACAGCCCCAATTCCTGTGCCAGATGCATCAGTCTCAATAGTAAACCTCTTTTCAAAATTGGGTAGACTTAAAACAGGAGCACTAACCAATGCCTGTTTTAAAGTGTTAAAGGCTAGTGTAGCCTCATCCTTCCATACAAAACTATCCTTCTTCAATAAGTCAGTCAAAGGTTTTGCAATTTTGCCAAAATCCTTCACAAACCTACGATAGTAGCCAGCTAATCCTAAAAATCCTCGTAATTGTTTAAGATTAGTAGGAATATTCCAAGAAGTGACTGCCTGAATTTTGTGAGGATCAGTAGAAACACCCTCCTTAGTTATAAAATGGCCTAAGTACTCTACCCTAGGCAAAGCAAAACCACATTTAGGTTGATTCAGAAATAACTGATTTTCCCTAATGGTTTGAAAAATCAATTGTAAATGAGAAAAATGGTCCTCAAGGCACTGGCTGTATACTAGCAAATCATCAAAGAAAATAATAACAAATTTGCGAAGGAAAGGTTTGAAGACCTGATTCATGAGAGCTTGGAAAGAAGCGGGTGCGTTGGTTAAGCCAAAAGGCATTACCAAATACTCAAAGTGTCCGCTATGAGTTTTGAAGGCTGTTTTATACTCTTCACCGTGAGCCATACGCAGTTGGTGGTAACCTGATCTCATGTCGAGTTTAGAAAAAATGGTAGAACCATGTAACTCATCCATTAAGTCTTCAATTAATGGAATAGGAAAACGATCCTTGATTGTCAAATCGTTTAGTCTTCTAAAGTCAACACAGAGACGCCATGAGCCATCCTTCTTGCGGACCAGAATTGTTGGTGAAGAGAAAGGGCTATTGCTGTGTTGGACAATACCTTGATCCAGCATATCTTGAACAATTTTGTCAATCACATCTTTCTGTACCACTGAAAAACGATAGGGACGTAAGTTGAAAGGTTGGGATCCATCCTTAAAAGGAATCTTGTGATCAAAACCATTGCGAATAGGAGGTAAAGTAGTAGGTTCAGCAAAAATATCTGCATACTGATGAATTAGCTGAGCAATCGAAGCCGGTAAAGGACTTGGTTGATCAGAGGGTGCCATGGTATAACAAGTTGGTATGTCTAAGGAATAAGAGTCAGTGGTAGTGGATAAAAAACATAGTTCAGCACCTTTGTGGACTGCCTGTGCAAATGTTTTGTTATTGATGACCTTGAGATGTGGAGTTCTAGCACCTCTTAACACCAACTTCCTGCCACTTGTGGTGAATTCCATTTGAAGTTTATCAAAATCCCAAAGTATGGGGCCCAAGGATCTCAACCATTGAATACCCAAAATGAGGTCACAGCAAACAAGAGGTAACACAATTACATCAGTGGTGAATTGAACTTGTTGAAGCTTCCATTTAAAATCCCGACAGATAAAAGCAGCCTCTAATTTGTGGCCACCACCACCGGTTACAGATAAAGGAGAGATGGCTTCAAGCTTACACCCTAGGGACTTAGCAATTTCCAAGTCTAAAAAGTTGTGGGTGCTGCCGCTATCGAGGAGTATGTGTATCAGCTTCTTGTCATGTAAACCCGTAACACGCATCGTTTGAAAATTTGCAATTCCAGTAAGGGCCTGTAGAGATAGTTGAGGATTGTCAAAAACTAGAGAAGAATCATTTTCAACTACCGTTGTCTCATCAATAGAACCCTCCGTAGGGGACTCATCATCATCAATCTCAAGTACTAATAACTGAGAGCGTTTATGTTTGAGTTGGTGACCAGGGGTAAATTGTTCATCACAGAACATACAAAGGCCCTTAGCTCTACGTTCAGCCATCTCATGAGCAGAGTAAGTGCGAGTTTGGCGTTGGTTATTTGGTCTTTGGTTGGCATTTTGAGTCAGGGTAGGTAGTGTAGCAGGAGATGAAACAGTGGTTGTATTGGGTTTGCTCAAGATACCCTGGTTTTTTGTGAATAGTGAGAAACGAGAAGTAGGTTTATAAGGTGAAGCAAGGGAAGCTTCGTGGAGTTTCGCCAAGTTTGCAGCATGAGCAATTGTGGTGGGATTAAACATTCTAACGTGCATCTGTGTATGATAATCCAAACCAGCTAAGAAAATACTGAGAGAATGTTCAGGAATCAGAGTAACCTGAGTGAGAGCGAGTTCGAAATTGTCAATATACTCTTGAACTTTCCCAGTGTGTTTTACCTGGAGCAACGACGAAAGGGGGTCTTCATAGATATCGCCGAATCGAGCTGTAACATCGGTGATGTATTGTTGCCAAGAAGGATAGATGTCGAACTTCTGACGCATATAGTTTAGATGCCATTGCAAAGCTAACCCATCAAGGTGAATGGACGCCAATCGCACCATTGACGTTGCCGGAGTTTCGTCCAACAAAAAAAATTGGTCACACTTGTACAACCAGTCGCGTATGTTCTTCCCATCAAAGCGAGGAAACTCCACCTTCGAGATGCGAGTTGCATAAATGTTTGGGGCAGTGTTACGATTGTTGTGAGATCCTTGCCGAGTGTTAGATGTCGGTGAACCTTGATCTGCTTGAGCACGCAATAATGAGCGTAATTCTTCCATGTCCGCATTTCGCTGAAGTTGTAGCTGTGTAAGACGCTCTTCAAGGCGTTGCTCAAGTTCGTTCAAAGAGCTTGACGGAGACGCCATGGAGTACCGGACTGATACCAATTGATACCAATCTTTGGATATTAGGGATAACCGGTAATACCCACTTCTAGAATCAGAGGTCACAATAGAAAGAATGTAACCTGTTGATAATAGAAATAGCAGAGGAACAAGAATTGGGAAGAGAGAAATATAATTGATTGATAATGGTGTGTTTTCCTTTTCATTCATTCAACGGATATATAGAGACCATTGGTTACAATTACCACTCACATGTCACCACTACTAACAACTTGTGACAACTCACTTAATTGACAAAATAAGGAAAATGACAAAATAGATAAAATTGCTAATGAAATACTATAACAGATCCAGATTTAAGACAATTTACCATTTTTAATGAGAAAAATTCTTTTAGTCAATATTGTGGTGATCAATTAAACCGCGCAGAAAATCTGGATGTTTCTTCACCGTTTCACTTGACTAATGAGAATCAGTGCTCTGAGCAGGTAGTAGTTAGTTGGGACTCGCCGTCCCAAGAACCCATTTGTGATCATGTTACTGGCTGCCATGGCTGGAAAGATTCTACTTGTAGTAATGGAAAGTGTCTTTGCAATGCAAACTATCATTGGAGTGGCAAGTTCTTAAGCTGTATCCAAAGTAAGCACTCGGATTTTTTTTATTTTATATCACCTTTATATTAGTCACAACATTTTAAAGCACAATTTAGGCTTCGCCAAATAAGAATCAGGTAATTAAGAATATTATGAATTATATTTATATCACCATTGTTGTGTTTTTTGTTTAGCATCTTCTTCAGAGTAAGTATTTATAATCATGTAATATAACAATATTGCAAATTTCCTTATCTTGCTAAAATTTCGACTATAAGTTAAGTTTGAAGTTAAACAAGGGTTAATTTGTTCTCAGCAGATTCTTCAGAACATGGATACTTTCCTAATGCTACAAAACACTCCACAAAAGCAAGCTCTTCTTTCTCTTTGATTCTTGGCTTAACTCTTTCGGCTGTGGTTATTCTAGCATGCATCGTTATTTTGGTTTATGTATGCAGACGGAGAATAGCTCTTATGGTTAAGCAAGGTGGTTATTCTTTTCTTATTTTAATTATTGTTTTTCAAATTTTAGAATCTATGGGAGTTCAAATGTTCAATCTTGTCTAATATTTTCCTTATATGATTTAGACAAGGAAAGCATTCAGAGAAACATTAGAGGGCACTTTACCGACAGTGAAAGGCATGTGAAGGACTTGATAGACATGGAGGGATTGGAAGAGAATGATAATGAAGGAATAGAGGTTCCTTACTTTGATTTTGAGACCATAGTGACGGCAACTAATAATTTTTCAGATGCAAATAAGCTTGGTAAAGGTGGTTATGGACCAGTTTATAAGGTGATTGATTTTCCCTCCATTTTATCTTTCATGTAAAGTTTGTTTATGGGGGAATTTTGTTTGATAATTACTGAACATAGCATTTTCATCTTTGCTATACATCCATCCAGGTATGTAGTATACTATGGATAGTGTACTATACACCAGAACGAGTATATAGTTAAGTGAAATAGTTAGTTTCGCATATATACTATACATTCGTGTAAGTATAAAATATTATTAGTTAGTTTATAACTAAGTATGTTTATTAGCTTAAACTAACTAACTAACAAGTGGTTACTTAATTAGGTTGAATACTTAACGAAAAAGCTATATAGATAGATGTTGTAAATTTTGTTTTGAGAACTAAAAAAATATGCCACTAGTTGGTACAATTTTAATAAGTTACTTTGTTGCACTAGAAATCTCGTTGTGTTAACAACTGACATCAAGGGTTTGGTTCTGTCAAATGGAAACACAAGAGAATTGTGAGGGGATCACTAAATTGGGAAATCCTTGGTGAAGTGTGTTAATTTTTCAAGGGTTCTTGCAACAAACATGAATACAAATGATAGATTTCCTTCGAACATCTTGATACTTGATGGATGTAACTGGGAAAAGATGGAGTGCCTTAATGAAGTCATCGCGTGAATCTCAAGATGTGATTGAGATTGTAAATAATGACTATGAAGAACTGGGTGAAGAACCCACATATGCACACAAAGTCACATATAAAGGTTCGAAGAAGAAAGATTGCAAGACTTTGTTCTATATTAAAAATATTGGGACGATCATCATTTTGAAAAGATTTCAAAGGTATCAAAATCAAAGGAGGCATGAGATATCCTAGAGAAGTACGTACCATGATGGTGAAGAAAATGCGAAGCTTCAATCTTTAAGGAGAAAGTATGATCTAATGCCTATGGAAGACAATGAAAAGATAATTGGTTACTTTTCAAAATTGATTATAGTGGTGAATCAAATGAAAACATGTGGTAAGACTATCACTAATCACCAAGTAGTTAAGAAAGTGATATAAGCTTTGAGTTCAAGATTTGGTTTTATAAAATTCGAGAATCCAAATATTTGAAGACCAGGAAGATAAAATAACTCATACTTCATTAAAGGATCATGAACTAAATATGATTGATAGAGGGACTAAGAGATCAGTTCAAGATGTCTTGTCATTTTTGGTGATGAAGAAAAATGGTCATGACATGAAGTTCAAAAAGAAAAATTGAAGAACGCAAATTGGTCCAACAATGGTTGATGATAAAGTTTAGTCCTCCAAGAGAGGGGAGGCTTTGGAACCAACCAATCAAAGAAGAAAGAATTTGATAAGAGAAAGGTGCAATGGTACAGTTATGAAAAGCTTGGTTATTTTGATGATGAATGTTGGCAAAAGAAATATGGGAAGAAGAATCACATGCCCATATAGCTCATGATGATATCTATGATTCAGAAGTTGTTTTATTAATTGCCAAAATCCGTTACGGAAATCCTATGTGTGAGTTAAGGTGTCTTAATTCAGGATGTTCAAATCATAGGACTGGGCACAGGGAATGACTCGCACCTTTTGACTCAAGCAAGAAAACATGTCAGACTTGCAAATAGTAGTTACTATGCACTGAAAGGCATATGTGACATTGTTATCAAAAGAAAGGATGGGAAGAATGCACTTATTTAAAAGATACTCTATGTTCTCGGGATGATGTGTAACCTATTAAGTATAGGGTAAGCAAAGCTTTAGACATACCCAAGAGATCAAATGAATCACTAGAGGTTTTGCACTATGATATATATGTGTATTTATGAAGTATCATCTCTAGGAAGCAATCATTTCATATGTTTTGTTAATGAACATACTAGAATGTTGTGGTTGTATACCATCAAATTTAAAAGTGGAGTACTTGAAGTGTTCAAGAATTTCAAAACCTTGCCTGAGAAGGAGTGTGGGAATGTAATAAAAGTTTTGAGGACAAATGGTAGTGGAGAGTATAAGACATGAAGTTACCTAACCATATTATCTTTAACATAATGGTATAAGAGAGAGAAGAAACATGGTCAGAAGTATGCTAAATCACAAGAACATGCCTCATATATTATAAAAGCAATCAACAAAATCACACACACACACACACACACACACACACACACACACACACACACACACACACATATATATATATATATATATATATATATATATATATATATATATATATATATATATTAAACAAATGATCCTCCGAGAAGTTGAAGATGAAAATGTCTAAAGAAGCTTATTGTGGAAGAAAGTCAAGTGTGAAATATCTCAATATGTTTGGATCAGTATGTTTCAAGTACATACTTGTCAAATAAAAATATGGATGACAAAAATGATAGCATGGCATTCATAAAATATCATTCCATATATTTGCTTATAAATTATACAATCATATGGATAAGATGGTGTACATCAGCATAAATGTGATTTTCAATGATAGAGAGATTTGGAAGTGACAAGACACACTAGATAAAGCGAGTGATATTAGTAATTTTTTTAAAGAACCTGTTCGGAATGAAGGTTTATATGAAAAACTTGATGCTAAATGCACTAACATTGATAAAGATAAGGTAGAAAAAATCATCTACAAACATATTTTGGGATCATTGAGGTACTTATGCAATAGAAAACCTAACATCTTCTATGCAGTAAGTATTACTATTAGGTTCACGAGTGAGTCTAATAACTCACACCAAGTGGTTGTAAGGAGAATACTAAGGTACATAAAAGGAACCATGTTGCTAAGCATACTATTTTTTATCTAATGTGAATAAGAAAAAGGCATAATGGACAAGCTATTCAAATATAGATTGGTGTGGTGAAAAAACTTATAGAAGAAGCACCTCATGCTATGTTTTCATGTAAAATAAGGCTCCATTTCCTATTGTACAAATAAAAAATAGTTATCGGTGATGATCATGATGATTTAATTTGGAAAAATAGCCTTGAAGAGAAGGGGAGGAAGATGTGTGTTGTATTACTATGTGTATTTGAAGGAACAACTAGGAATAATATATGTTTAGTATTATGGGAGATTGTTGTTTGATAAATCCTGAACATAGCATTTCCATTAATACATCCGCACAGATATATAGTTCATCTCATTTATACTATATACTTGTGCGGGTATATAGTTCACTAAAGTAGATTTACTATACACATGTGCATGTAAATAGTATAGTGAAGTAGTTATACTATACACTCTTGTATGGATATATACTAAAATAAAGTAGTTAATTTCATATATATATATATATATATATATATATATATATATATATATATATATATATATATATATATATATATATATATATATATATATATATATATATACATACACTATAGACTTGTGTGTGTATATACCTTAGCTAGTTAGTTTGAGACTAATTTTGTTACTAGCTTAAATTAACAAACTAACTAACTAACTATGGTTAGTTAATTAGTTAGGTTGATTACTTAACCAACAAGTTATATAAATGTTGTAATTTATCTTTTGAGAATTAATGAAATATACCATCATTTATTACAATTTTAACAAGTTACCTTGTTATCAGAAATTATAATGCACTAACATCATTACTATCTAGTTTTAATATAGTGTCTCAATTTTTTTGTTTAGGGTACACTACAAGGTGGTCAAGAAATTGCAGTGAAGAGGCTTTCAAGTGTGTCATCACAAGGTTTACAGGAATTTAAGAATGAAGTTGTTTTGATTGCCAAACTCCAACATCGAAATCTTGTTAAATTACGCGGCTATTGCATAAAGGGAGAAGAAAAAATTCTATTCTATGAATATATGCCTAATAAGAGTTTGGACTTATTGATCTTCGGTTGGTTCCTAAATCTCTTTTTTTATTAGATGTGGTTTTTAAGTGTTTTATTTATACCAAATATTGATTTTTTTTTAATGGAAAACTAAAATATTCGAAGATCCTGCAAAAAGCATAATTTTGGATTGGCCAATGCGGTTTGATATAATTCTCGGAATTGCTCGTGGACTACTCTATCTTCATCAAGACTCTAGACTTAGAGTTATTCATCGAGATTTAAAAACTAGCAACATTCTTCTAGACAAGGAGATGCAACCAAAAATATCCGATTTTGGATTGGCAAGAATATTTGGAGGCAAGGAAACAGAAGCAAATACTGAGAGAGTTGTCGGGACATAGTAAGTTCAATTCTTAATATTTTTTCTCCTATTTTTGGCTTCCTCATACACATATGGATTATTTTTTAAATATAATTATTTTATTGGAAAAAAAATAATGTTAAGCTAATATTGTTATTATGAATCTCTCAACATGCTTTGTTTTGATACGTACTAATCACTACTTGCATATATGTGGCTTTTGTGTACAGTGGATACATGTCTCCCGAATATGCATTAGAAGGACAATTCTCTACAAAATCAGATGTTTTCAGCTTTGGTGTTGTCTTGCTTGAGATCATTAGTGGAAAAAAGAACATGGGATTTCATCGGACTAGAGAAATTTCAAGCCTTTTGGGTTATGTATGTTCCACCCTTTACATTCATTTCTTATCTTTTACAATTGAACTTTTATTGAGATATTTGTCTTCATACCAGGCCTGGACACTATGGAGAGAAGAAAAACTCCAAGATTTAATGGATTCATCTCTATGTGATACTTATGATGCTTACCAAATCATTAGGTGTTCACAAATAGGACTTTTATGCGTACAAGATGAGCCAGATGATCGTCCACACATGTCAAATGTTGTGACCATGCTAGACAATGAAACTACATTCCTATCAGTTCCTAAACAACCAACCTTTTTTACACGTAAAAACCTATCTAACACAGCTTCTTCAAGTGTGCAACTTGAAAGTAGTATTCAAGAAGGCCGATAGAAGCTAAAACATGCTTCAATTGTGTTGTAATTAAAGGAAAATTTTACTTCTCAAATGTGTTGTAAGTGAAAAAAATGGTGTTTAATCTTTTGAGAACAACGTCTGAACCGTTAAAGCCCAAGCCATTGCCTGAGTCATTGTTATACTATAGAAAACAGTTTTAAAATTTCTCTACAATAAGTATTTATTACAGTGTTATGTATGATGAACAAAACCGTTAGACATTCATATCATAAGTAGGCTTTAAAAAGTGTGGAAAGTTGACTTCAAACAACTTTCGTTTATTAAGCCAACTATTATGCTTACTGGTCCATAGCTAAATTATAATAGATTAATTATCTTACTAATATAAAATTAGTAATTAAATGTTGTTAATATAAATTTAAAGACCTAATACATAAACCCTTGAATACAAAAAATAGTAGATTTAGGACCTTGTCGATCAGGAAAATATGTGTTGAAATTAAGCAATTAAGCAACTCGTAGTGGTATTTTGTTACCTATCTATATATACTAAGGCGTCTTATCTGTGTCGTTAATTTTGAAGAGAAATAACAACTTATGTTGATATAAGGTTTTAAAAAAATGGACCCAATTGAAGTCTTTCGCAATTTCTGTTGCTACGGTGTCATGAATTCATTGGGATCGTTACTACTACTAGAAATACTCTGTATCCATGTAGATTTGAGATAAAAATTTGCAGGAAACAATTTTTCTGTACTTTTTCGTGTCGTTTATTGGGACAATATTGTGGATTATGGCAGAAAAACCTGCAATAGCGGCCAATATTTAAAATTGCAGCAAGTCCAAAAACCGCCATGTATATCGGCCATTGTGGCCATGGCTCTGCAATTTGATAACATGGTTGTGGAGAACCATTGAAACTCAAATATTCCCTCACAAGAAATAATTCAGGCTCATTTTCACAACTTCCTGCCGCTTTGCTGACAGTTTATCCAATCACGACGCCAAAATTTGGGGAATCTCGCTGTGTAGATTCGCCTTAAATTATGTCTGCAAAAAAAGATTCATAAATTCCATAGAATAATGATGCAACAACCTTAAAAATTAGAATACTAAATGTGAGTGCATATAAAAAGTACAAAAGCCAATTACATTCTTTGAAGGTTGAAACTTTTTAGATGGAGATTCCTGCAACCAAAAACGTAGTTATCTTATTATTTAAATCTCTTAGACAACTATCAAATTCACAGATAAACACTTCTATTTTACTCACATAGTTGCATAGAACTAAGGGTGTGCATGGTTACCAAATTTCAAGAACCAATCCATTTTAATGGTTCTAGTTTTAAAACCAAACCATTTTTTTATAATAACCAATTTAAAAATGCAAAATAGTTTCAATTCGGTTTAAAACAGGTTTTCAACCAACATTGGTTTATAAGAAAATTGTACCTTTCTTAATTTAAAGAGACGAAAAAGTGCAGGGGAACAAAATTCATAGGCACGCATCATTTTTTATCCTATTATATTCGAACACCAACACCAATCCTTCATCACAATTTTTTTAAAAAAGCCAAAAAGTAAAATTCAATTAAATAGTACAAGGTGTGCTAAAAACATTACATCTGAATCCATGATAAATTTGTATTAGAACTCTACAACCACAACTAAAATAAATTAAAATAAAATACCCTAAAACCAAGACAAAATCTGCTTCAAAAGAATTGCTACACCAGAACAGTTAAACAACAAAACACAGATTACCAATCGTTCATCCCAATGAATTTAATAAGTTCTTCTTTCCTTCACTAATCACCACTCTAATTAACTAATTAAGAATAAATAAAATAAAATATATAAACTGGTTTTCCATTTTTAATTTGAATATTATATAAACTGGTTTACATGAATTTGACATTCACTACTAAAAGATGCAAATTAGGGACGGAAATTTATGGGGGAAATAAATCCTTCAATGACTGTGAAGGATTTAGTGAGGGAAAACTATATAACTGATAAATCATAAATAGACAAGAATTACTGAAGAAATTTGTGAGGAAATTTTCCGTTATAAAAAATCCCTCATTAAATTCCTCACAAAGTTGATAAAAGTAAATTTAGTGAAGGAATTTCAGATGGATGTTATTTTTTTCCAATATTTCCCTCACAAATTCTCTCATAAAGTGTTAGATATTTTTGTGAGGGAAATATTCCCTCTCTAATATATTATTTATATAAAATTAAATTAATTTTCTTTATAATAATATTGTCGCATAAATTTTAATTAGACAAATATAATATTAAAAATTTCTTAAATAATTAATTTTTTACTATAAAAATATATATTTTATTAAAATTAATTTTTTATGCTGAAATTTTTTGTATAAAAAAAATAAAAAAACTTCAATTATAGTTGATAAATCAATAAATTTACTATAAATAACCGGATGGAAAATATTTCAAGTGTGTGCGCCCCATTGAATTTTTCAATTTTCATTTTCCCTCTCCAATGAAAAAAAAACACCTTTTATTTCTTCCACCTTTTAACTCCTTTTTCCCCCAAATCAATTCACTCCCTCCTTTCCCCCAAATTAAGACAAAAAAACCCTAAAGTCGTCGAACTTTCTCTTTTCTCTCATTAGATCTAAAATTTTCCTTTCCTATTCTCTCGTTGAAGATTAACTTTCCCTTTGTCTTCTTTGATCCAAAGTGCTCATTTCAATTGTAGCGACTTACAACCACAGCCCTTTCGGCACCCTCACTCCAGACGAGTTCTACACTCGCCACTCAGTGACTCGCTCCTCTGAGTATGTTACCAACCCTAGAGGCCTCAAACTCTTCACTTAGTGGTGGATCTCTCTCTCTCTCTCTCTCTCTCTCTCTCTCTCTCTCTCTCTCTCTCTCCAACTAACCTCATCGGAACCCTCGCCGTTGTCCATTGCTTCGTCGGTGAGTCCAACTGGCCTATCTAACTCACTGCTGTTTACTTCGCTAAGGCCGGTTTTGCCACTTGTGCCATCGACCACCAAAGCTATGGTTTCTTCGACGGTTTAATCACTCATATCCCTGAAATCAACCCTGTCGACGATGACTGTATCCTCTTCTTTGAATCCTTCCGCTCTCGCTTCGATCCCTCGCTTCATTCCTTTCTCTACTCAGAATCTCTCAGTGGAGCTATTGCGCTTTACCTCACTCCGCCGAACCAGATTACCTTGGAACGATCTCATCCTCAACAGCGCCATGTGTGGGTCAGTGATAAGTTCAAACCATATGTTTTTTATGATTCTTTTCTTCATAGGAATTTCTTAGTTTGTAATGCTTGAATAATCAAATATACTGAATCCTGGGTTCTAAATATGACTGTGTATGAATGAGTGACAATGTCTTTTTAATGTTAATAAGCTAATGAATAAACTTTCTTGGTCAAATACATTCAAAATTTTCAATATTAATGAACTAATGCTTTTAGCTGATTTAAGTTATGCCTCCTTCAAGCTCTATTAAAGAAATTTTACTAAGTGATTCTTTAGTTTTAATTTATAACAATCCATTGACAACAAATTGTCTTTCCAAAAGAAGTTTTGGCTATTGAGTAGTATAACAAGGAACTAGAAGTACAAGAGAGGCATACGCTCTCACCCCTCCATAGTCTGAACTTGTAATAGTAGTGGTAGAAGCACCACCAGTACAACCACCACGTGGTCTTTTGGTAATTGTTGTGTTTTTTTTGTGTGTGCTCTGTTTTTGGATATTACAGTTGTTTTACATTTAGCATACTTTCTTTTTCCTTCCCTAATGTTTTTTCTTTCATTTTGATTTTAGTACTAGAATATGGATGATACGGTTCCATCTGGAGAAGAGTTGGAAGAGAAGAATGTTATGGCTTTAGCCATCGTTCCCGTCGGTAATTGTTAGTAATCATGTGAAACGAACAATGCTCTAGCAACATCATTTTTTTCAGCACTGTATTAGTAATTACAAACTTATGATTTAAGAATAGACTGATTTGTTCGATATTGATATTAGATATGATATCTTGGGATAAATTTATAGAATGTTTTGTTAATGGTCGTTTCAGTTGATTAACAACCTTTTGTTGTTTTAAATCATGGAAATGGAACCACTTGTGGGAATTGGAACTTGTTTTGGCTCCTAGTTCAAATGAGAGTGTTGCAACAGCTAGCAAATTGGTGTGTGTCATACCCTAATTTTGACCCTCCCTGAGATGTCATACCTCCAAATATTTCATCAAACTCAAGATAAGTACTCAGAGCAATCACCTATCCATTTGGTACTTAATCGAGGATGTTCAAAGACCAAATAGCTCAGGCAAAGGATCAATCAATAAAGGGAATGGTCTCTAAAACAATCACAAGACTCAAATGATTCATTCATTCACCTATGATTGATTAGAAACCAGTCATCAAGACTCAGGTTTGCTCAGATCACCAGACTAGGGTTTTGAGCCCATCAGGGACTGAAATGAGGGACCATATTTGGGAAACCCTAAAAGCTCCAGGACATCACTCAAAGGATTCAATCATCTTCAAATGATCCATATAACAATATCCATTTAGCATTGTACCTCAATTCAAGATCTACAGTCATCAATTTCATCTGGTCGACAATTAGGGTTTTTGACCTAATGCACCTGGGCAGTTAACTTTTAATCAGTACATGGATCCAAAACTCAAAACATGACTCAATAACTTCTATTACCTTAATATAATCCATTCATATCACTTATTTGAGGAGGAGAACTTGATTCATTACCAAAGTCCAAGATTTCACTTCATCTGGAAAAAGTCAACTGTACAAGATCACCTTTTACTTTTAAGATTATTGGTCAAAACATGACTTTTAAGGATAAATATCATCAACATATGATTATTGAAGTCATTAAACCGAATAAAATCAAGAAAACTCATCAAGGATCAAAAAGTCAACAAAAAGTCAAACTAGTGCATTTTGACCTAGTTCATGGATCTCAAAATTTCACCTACACAACTCAAAAAACTTCCAACATGAAAGTTTTAGATCTCATCAAATAAAACAACTTCTCACAAGGGAAATTTTTTCAAGAGATCAATCATTTAAGAGATATGAACTTTGGAAGTTATAGGTCATAAAAAACATAGAAAAATTCTATGTGTTTTAACCTAGTTTTCTTCAAACTCTGGGCCTGTTTTTCACAATTTTCCAAAATGATTTTGAAGAAACTCCAAACTAATGAATTGAAATACATGTTAAGGGATTTCCAAATTGTGCTCAACCTTCTCCAAATTCATTTTGAGCTAAGAGTTATGATGATTCAAATTAGGGCTCATGAAGTGAAATTATAGGTCATGTACCATTTTGAAACTTTGCAAATTTGTGCAAATGACTCCACTAATTGATGCTACACGACCCATAACACATAAGTAAAGATGCCATGCATTCATTTTCACCATGGCATGAGGATTGGAGAATATTCCCAAAACAAGAACATGTGATTATGTAATGATTACATTTGGAAATTTATGGCAAATGGATGAATCACCAAAGGAATCTTCTCACCAACTAATTGGAACACTCCTATGCATCATAAATGTCCCCTAAGATCATATAAGATCAATGTATGGGGGGCTAGCTCGAGTTTTCCATCATTACATTTGCAAGATTCCTTGAATTTCTTCATGGCCAAGAAACCAAAGCTACCTCGCTAAGCAAGCTTACTCTCTTCAATCTGTACAAAGATCTTTTCCTATAAATACAAGTGCATTCCTCAGTATTAGACACACCAAAGCAACTCTAATTCTTGCTTTCTCCTTCTCACCCTCTTGCTTATAGTTTTCAAGAGTTCTTTGGCAAGAAGAATCGAATTCTTCAAACCAGAGCTTTTCTTTTGAAAGTAAGCTTTCTAACATCTCAAGGAGGTTCATTAGAAGTGATCCAAGCACCTGGATCACTTCTGTAAGTGCAAGAACACCATAGTCACTTTCATTTTGGAGCTCGAGCAGCTGGAGGTCTGTAGAACAAATTAGAGGGTGTCAAGCAAGTCCAAGCATTCAAACAATTTCCTTGGAGTGTAGTGAAGCTATCCAGATGGTCGCAGCTCATCTGTAGCTGTAGAATCATCATCTTCAATTCCTACTTGAAGCTCAAGCAAGAGGGGTCAGGTAGATCAGTTCAGAGGTTTTCAAAGCAATCCAAGTGCCCAGATAGCATCAACAAGGTCCCAGGAAGCTTTTGCAATCATTCACTCAAAGCCAGAAGCTCTCCATCATCATCACGACCTTCAGTTTCAGAGGTAAGTTTTTGAAATCCACCTCTTTAATTTAGGCACTCTTTGTGATAAAACTCAATACCATTTCATTCTGCATCATCAGAGGATTAAAAACCCTCTATCATCATCCATTTATCTTTCAGTATAGTCATTTAATTTGATTTTCAAATTTTAGGGTTCTTCACGTTTTATAGTTAATTCATTAGATGTAATTAATATAAATCTGTGTTAGTTACATATTTGAGTTCGTGAAGAAATTTAGAGTGAAATCCATGTTTACATCGCCTTGTTTGGTTGAGAATTGAGCAAGTTAGAAAATTCAAAATCTTCAAGCTTGAGGTTGAAGACGACCATGGCTGTTGCGCGCAAAATTCAAATCTAAGGGCAAAGTTTATTTTATTTTGAATGGTATGCGTTTTTAAAACGAATTCATCGTTTGCCCTAGTGGCCTCACATGCGCTCTTAGTCTCCCCATGCCTCTAGTCTGGGGTTCGAATCCCCCTCGCCCCAGACTTTTTGGTTCTTTTATTTTTCAAACATTTCTAACTCATTTTGAAACAAAGCTAACTGCGGGCGCGTTATAGTCACCAACTGGGGCTTGGCCCAGTGGTATTATTTTGAATGTGTGACCATAAGGGCGTGGGTTCAAGCCTTGGTGGAGACAAACCTTTTTTTACCACTAATTTCCTTCATTTTCTTCACAACTTCACACAATTAGTTCACCTATCAAATTAAGTCATTCTCACTTGATTTTTCACACACTTCTCATTTAATGAATCTATTTTGAGAATATACCAAAAAAAATAAAAAATATATTATTTTAACATGTTTTAATTAGGTTTAAAATCACATATTTTAAGCATGGTTTAATACTTTAAAAATATAAATTTCACTTGATTTTCAAAACCTAGTCTCTTGTAAATATTTTTGATTTAAAACCCTAATCATTTAGGTCTTAATTAGGTATAGACTTTGTCATTATCCTAATTAAGTTGACTTTTGTCAATAATTTAAACTGTTTTCAAATCTCCGATTGACCAGACGATCAAGGTTTTCAGACAACAAAACCTTGCATAATTTCATATCATCATTCAACTGTTTTTCGTAAACAGTAAATCATTTCAATGGGCCTCTAATAGAGTGTAAGACCCAACACCTTTTTCTTTTCTTAGTTTGTTTTCAAAATCTGTATTTACAAAATCTTCTTTCGGTTTTCAAAACATTCTTCTGGTATTTGAAGGGCATTATTCCCGGTGAAACTCTTCAGATACCTATGTGACCTAAGGTCCATCTTCACTTCTTCTGTTTTCAAAAACCTTTAACTGTTTATAACAACTATTCAACTGTTATCAATAAACAATTAAACTGCTGGTAAGGCTTTATACATACATATTCAAAGGCCTCCACTCCATCCAGGTTAGGCTATATAGCTTTCAATTTACAAGCTTTCATTTAAATTACTGTCAAATATAAACTGTATATATATTGTTTAGAACTACGTCTAAGTATAAACCTTAGGACAGTTAAACTATATATATATATATATATATATATATATATATATATATATATATATATATATATATATATATATATAGGACTATGGCCTAGGATTGAGAATGTCTTCCCGATGAAGGCTTTTTCCTAATTAGAGATCTTTAGTTCTAACCTCAAGATGAATTATTTCCGGTGAAACATCTTGAAAAAAGCCTTAGAACCAAAACTAGGACACATCCACCCAAGAGGAATTATTCCCGGTGAAACCTCTTACCCATTTGCATAGAGCCAAAATAAGTTCAAAGCCACATAGCTTTCTCTTGTGCTATAACAAGGACCCTCGATTAGCCTCCTTTTGGGCTTTGTACAAGGACCCACAGGCTTCTTAAAAGCATTCCCAGCTTACTCTTGAGCTTGTATACAAGGACCCATCAGATTTCTTATAAACATAGGAACAAGTCTTTAGTCACCTTTTTGGCCTACCCTAGTGAGTTTCTTCCACTCTTTAAAACCAGACTTTAAACAAGCTAAGAATGTCTCAATCTAACATTGAGTTCACCTTTTGGAATGAGAGACATGGACAGTCTCTGTCACCTTTATCTTCCAATCTTCAACAATTTCCTCCTTAGCAGAGTCTAGGTTCCATATCTGTCTATCCTCAGTCAATGTCAGCCTTAATCTTGGGCTTTAAACAAGAAGTCTCAAATAGTTAATCATTCTGCCATTATCAAAATTCCCTGGAAAGGGTTAGCCTCCAACATTCCTCCATTTTTTTACAAAATCCCCTGGAAAGGGTCAGCCTCCATTCATTCCTTCATTTTAACAAAATTCCCTGGAAAGGGTTAGCTTCCAAAAAAAAATTAAACTTTCAAAAGACAAACTCTCCAGCAGAGTAAAACCCTGGAAAAGGGTTAGCCTCCAAAATCAGTCCTCTAGAGTCATAATTCCCTGAAAAGGGTTAGCTTCCAAAAATTAAACTTTTAAAAGATAAATCTCACATAAGGTCAGTCTCAGTCAATAAAAACCAATTCCCTAGTAGAGTCTACTTTAGGTCAACCACTCAAACAAATTCCCCAATAAGGGTCCATCTTCAAACCTGGGTCTTTCATTCATCAATTCGTATTTAACAAAAGCACAATCCTTAGTAGAGTCAACCCTTTAAGATAATCCTCAACAAAGACAAAAATCCCCTTTGAGTCAATAGATCCCACACTGGTAGATCTTTCTTCATTTTAAAAGTCAGCCCCAACCTTGGGCTTTGTACAAGGCACATACTCTTCTTAGAGTCAAAACCCTACTCATAGGTATTCCCCTAGAGAGTTAGCCACAACCTTGGGCTTTGTACGAGGCAGATAATAAAGTCTCCCCAGTGAGTCCTTCATCATCAAGTAGCCACAACCTTGGGCTTTGAACAAGGCAGATAAACCACATTTCATGTGTCAAAAGATTCCTAACCTTCAGGATCTTTTCCCCATAGATTCATCCATACTCAGTTTCCTCAACAGTCAGCCACAACCTTGGGCTTCATATAAGGCACAAAATAGAGTCTTCCCTAGCTAAGAGTCAGCCACAACCTTGGGCTTCATACAAGGCATAAAATAGAGTCTCCCTAGGTAGAGTCAGCCACAATTATGGGCTTTGTACAGAACACTAAATAAACCTTTTCAATCATAAAACAAAATAAACACTCTCCAACTAAAGTCAGCCTCAATTCTGGGCTTCATACATAACACAAATCATTCAAAAGTTAATTTCCAGTGGAGTCATCTCCCAGAGTCAATAAAATCAATCAAAAAGCCTCAAGCTTGGGCCTCATTCAAGCCGACTAAAAATCAAATCTTTCAAACAGTAGATAGACATAGCTCATCTTTATAGGGATATATTTCTCCTATCTCACCACAAACAAACAATCATTTCAAACAAACAATCATTTCAAACATTCTCCCACTTAAGACTCGTGAAAGGCATGCTCTGGCAACATCCCAAACTTGTACAACTTTCCCTAATTTGGTCGAGAATCTTTCATTCAAGAGACACGTAACTGACATACTTGATCAACCAAGTAGGGTCCCTCTCTTAATGAAACAAACTCAGCTTTTCTGTCACTTTAAAATGTTTGTGGTGGAATAGTAGAAATACCTCTCTGTAAAGATGATTTCATGTCTCTTTACTATAAACAGAGATTTAATCCAAGCTTCAACCTTGAGCTTCAAGCAAGGCACCAAAAACAATTAATTTCCCTAATTAGTTCCCCGAACTACAAAAAGCTCCGACTTCCATTAGGGATATGTAGGCATGCGGTTCGCAAGGAATCTCAGCGAGCTAATCAAAAACCAAAAATAGTCAGTCAGTCTGTCTTTCTTTTAAATCAATTTAATTCCTTCTCCTAACACAAAGGAGAAACTTTCCCAATCATCAGCAACAAACACAAACACATAGACACAGAGAAGGTTCTCGTAGAGTACTACGGATATGTAGGGTGCTTAAAACCTTCCATATGTATAACCGACCTCCCGGACTCCAGAATTTCTAGTCTAGGTGAATCCCCACACTTAGCAAACTCCTAGGGTTTATTTGAGATCTTTTTCCCCTTCCTCCTTCGTAGGATAATTAAAAAGTTCGTGTGTTATCATAGGAAGAACTGAAATAAAATTCATCCCGCAACGAGCGCATTCTCCTTCCAAATTTCGCGTGAAGGGTCTAGCGTGCCGTCCTCCTAAGTGAAACGGGGAGGTAAAAAAACGACACCACAGTGTGCTTTCTTCTTTAATCCTTCCTCTGTCCCTTTTTGTAAATTCCTTTAGATGTGGCATTTTTCTATCATTATTAAAAATGAATAGAGCATCATTAGGGGTAGTTATGATTTCACTGAGGTATAACGAAACCGTGAGTTAACTGTGAAGAAGTTGAATGGTAAATTATTTTGCTTGTTATTGATGTCTAACTTTTTTATTGATGAAGTTGTTTGTGTGATTTTACCCAGGTAATTTTCATTTGTTTAGATAATAAGTCTTCACATTGTATCTTTTGCATCTAAACTTGGGATTACTTAGTTACTCTATAGTTATTTATTAAATGCACTTGTTAGAGCTTCTTAATTAATGGATTCACAATTAATTGATTTGTCATACGTTAAAAATATGTGTTTGTACTGTTGTAAATATGATTTGGAGTAGAGATTTTTCTCCTATTCTCTTTTATCCTCTCTCAATCTTTTAGAAAGTGGGCCTATAATTATCTCACAACATTTTTATTATTTTGCAAGACTACCTCTTCGATTTACTGAATAGTAAGCCTTAGACTTTGCACATAGTAACTTAGATTTCTTAATACTCGCCAACATTATATTCATCAACTGGCTATGTTCTCAATCCTAATAAAAATGTTGAAATATTATATCTATGATAAACTTGTAAAAGCTCTCTAGCTCTCTCTCATATATTATGTATTTAATGTAGGATGTTTTGTCAACTATGAATTAGCCGAAGATCAGCAGAGCTGATACTTGAAAGTCGGTTAATCATCTAATGCATATTATATTCTATCAAGACACATGCTAGTCTTTAGTTTCCATTGTCCACAATTTTATATTCTAATTGTAAATTACACATTGTTTGGTTCTAGGTATTGTGAGTGGATAGAAAGCAAGAAGGAAAGAAAGTTTATTGAAATATGTGTTTCTTCTGTTTGGATGTAATGTCAGAGAGGAAAGAAAGTATCTTTTAGATGGGTCCCACGTAAAATAACTTTCTCTCTAAATATGAGAAGAAAGCTTAAATTGTTCTTTCAATTATGTAAAAAAAAAAAACAAAAATGTATCTCACTTTTTTAAAATTTTTCTTTGCTTACTTATACTTTTTATCATCAATTAATTTATTTTTCATTTTATATGATATTTGGCTTAAAGCATGATATATCAATCTAAAAAACACCATCACAAACATTGTATTTTTTTTATAAAAAAATTGCATGAATCATTTTTATAAAAGAATTGAGTTTATATAAAATAAAAATTGTTTAATAACGATAAAAGTAAAACTACACTAAGACTATTTAAATATTTTTATTCAATTTTTAAAAAGGGTTATTTTAGTCATTTATGTTAGTATATCTTTCTTTCCTCCCACTTTCTTTTCACTTTCACTCATAACAAACAATTAAAAATTTATTCCACTTTTCTCTGACTTTTTCATCACTTTTCATTCTTTTACTATTCTTTTCCTCTTACTTTCCTTTCACTTTCTTTTCCCATCCAAACAGAGCATTAGTGTTATTCTCATTTAGTCGTAAAAATTTGGTTGTTATTTGTTGTAATAGTTAATGAGAGTAGAGTGAGTGAAATTTGTAGATATTTCACATTAGAAATTTGATTTTAATTGTTTAAGATAATGTTGAACATACTTTAAAATATTTAAAAAATTTCCTTTAATTATTTATAATAATGACTTTAATTTTTTTTAATATAATAAATGATTTTATATTATTAAAATCATTAATGAAATTAAATTTAAAATTTATAATATTAATATGATTAATTTAGTGAGGGAAACAAATTTTGTCACTAAAACTGTAGTTAGTAATTTTGTGAGGGAAATAAAATTCCCTTGTAAATTAGAGAGGGAGGTATTATTCCTTCACTAAATAGTGTCAGAAATATACATGTTGAGTATATTTTCTGCATACTATTTAGTGACGGAAAGAAAATTCCCTCACAAATATTTTGCGACATTGAAATTCTGTATGGATTTAGATTCGTCAGAAAATCCGTCACTAATATAATTTGTGACGAAATTTACTATATTAGTGACAAAAAATTTCCCTCTCTAAATTGCATTTTGTTAGTATTGATTCCTGAACCTTAATAATACCTTATTCATTAATAATAATATCATATACATTTGATTTTATGCATGACAACGAGTTATGAAAAATGGAAACGGGTTTTTTGTTTTGCTATCAAAATGGATTTGGAGCGGTTCACATCCAACACAAATTGGATTATTAAAATTGGTGCATTGAATTTTTAAAATTGGTTCATGTAAACCATTTTTTTCACACGTTCTACATAGAACTTCACATCCCCTTTGTTGTAGACATGAATCCCGAAGTTCAAAAATTAGTCAAATAAACTCTCATTGTTGCCACAACCTAATAATAATTACATTGAACATTGTCATTTTTTTCTAAGACATTTTCAAGCTATACTCAGCTAACAGCTCACCCACAGCTGATTATATACCATATAAATCATGTTTCAGGAGAATTATCAGTATAATTTGATGGTGTATTGGACCACCCTCTTATGAAAATATAAACAAATGCTATAAACTGTTAAAAGTACAGAGCATAAGAGAAAGGACATACAAATTATTGAAGGGTAATTTAGTATTTTAGTATGTTGCCTATGTGGCCCTAGTTTTTCCGTGTATAAATAGACTAGTGTTTTTCCTTACGCTTTTGTAGCTGTCATTGTAGAGTAGTAATATTATTCATTTTTCTTTCTTAAACCTTGTGCACTAACATTTGGTATCTAGAGCTCCGGTTCAGATCCACGGGGAAACACGGAAAACATGAGTGAAACAGTGAGGCGTTGTATGATTGATTTTGGTTCTTGTATTCATGTTGAATCTTGAACAAAATCAGAACAGAATCACATTTTCTGATTCTGCAGGATTGGGAAACAATGTGTTTGGTGAGATCTGAGTGACTTGCACAAGGTTGAAGATGAACGGAAACGGTAGTCTGAGTACCAAACTTCTAGTGTTCGATGGTAAAAACTGGAATCGTTGGAAGAATCAGATGCGTGTGTTGTTTGGCGCTTAAGATGTTCTTGATCTCGTCAATGATGGTTATATCTCAGTTTCACTTCTAGAAGATGCAACTGTTGCGCAGAGAAATGCTCAGTGTGACCTAGGGAAAAAAATCAGAAGGCGTTGTTCTTTATTCATTAATGTGTGGATGTGAACGTGTTTCAGAAAATCGTTGATTCGACCACAATGAAGGGGCGTAGGATACACTGGTCAGATGTTATGGTGGTGACGCATTAGTGAAAAAGGTGAAGCTTCAGTCCCTGAGAAAGTAGTATGAGAATCTCAACAAGAAGAACAACGAGAAGGTATCTGAGTACATCTCCAGAGTGATTCTCATCACTATTGAGGTGAAAGCTTGTGGAGAAACCCTTTCTGAACAAGTAATCATAGAGAAGGTATTGAGGTCTCTTACTCCTTAATTTGATTACATTGTTGTAGAAATTGAACATTCTAAAGATCTAAACATCATGATAATAGAAGAGCTGCAAAGCAGTCTATAGGCGCAGGAGTTGCGTCAGATTGAAAGAACCTCTAAGAGAGAGGTTAAGTAGGCTCTGAAAGCTTCTTTTGTCAAGAAGGACCAGAAGCATTCTTGGTCAGAAGCCAAGAATAGATGTGGTGATAGATTCCAGAAGCCAGAAACCTCTACGTCTGATGAGAAGAAACATCAAAAGGGAAGGAGAAGTTTGAGAATAAGAAGGTTCAATGTTCCTATTGCAAGCAGTTTGGCCATTTTGCTAAAGAGTGTTGGTCAAATAAGGGAAGGAAATCATGAGAAGCAAACAATGCCTGATAGATTTTGACTCTAGAAGGAGGACAAAGATAAGACTTGCTGATGATAAGTACCTTAATGCAAAAGGTATGGGAAATGTCAAAGTTAAAGTGAAGAAGGGGAAAACTGTTCTGATCAAGGATGTTTGGTATGTGATAAGTGCTTGATTCATGTTAAAATGTCCTATTATGACATAGCATTTATCTTACTTAAATTGCAAGTTTCTCATATAAAAATTGCAATTATTGAATAAAAGTATTATTGTGCAAGTTTACTTGGTATGGTTTGCTTTTGTGCAGGAAAGAGCCTTAAAGCAAAAACCAGCAATCAGAGTGTTCGCGTAGCGAACTCTAGTGAAGTCAAAGGCAAAATCCAGACAATAGAGAATTCGCTAAGCGAATGTGCAGCAAGAGCCCAATTCGCTAAAGCGAGCCATTTTTCGCGTAGCGAACCAAGTCAGAAGAAAAATACTCGGTTTCGCTAGCAGCGAGCAGCATCGCAGGAAGTTCACGTAGCGAACGTTGGCGGTTTCTTAAAGATATTTTGAAAGACTTAACAATGAAGAAAAAGCTCATGTAGGAAACTTAGGTGGCCATAACTGCTATAAATAGAGCAGAAACCATTTTAGAAAGGATTCATTCCACTTTTTACTTTTGTAATTGATCGGTAAAATAGCAAGTGTACTATTTTGCCTCTATAGTAATAATAGGGAAATTCCCCGAATGTCGATCTCAAGGACTGCGTAGTAATATCGAGTTCAAATTATAGATCAATTAAACAAAAACTAATATTGGGGTTTTGGTTGCAAATTGTCACTAAACAATAATTAAAATAAGCAGAAAAGTAAATTGGCTTTTTGACAAATATGAGTATTATGCTAGGGGTATAGTGTGTGATTGTTCCTGTAATAACATTGGATTTAGATCTCTTCAACAAGTTCATAACCTTTAATTACCGCCCTCTAGATTATTTTCCCCTAAGTCCTTAGTGGGAAAACCTTTGAACATTCATCCTAAATCCTAAGTCCTTAGAGAATTATGATGAACTCAAGCCTTTATGTTATCAAGAGTTAACCGGTAACTATAGGGTATCCCTAGTCCTAGGTGATATCTACTATAGTCTAATCGTACAAAAACCTTAACAACCGCTGTCCAGCTGGTTGTTAACCGTAAATCAATCTTGTTGGTCCGACAAAGAAAGCATAAAAACCTTGTACAATTAAATTGAATAAGAAAACAAATCTATCGATGAACTCAGGAATTCAAAATCATTACAGAATCAAATCAGGGACACCCCCTAGCATTAGGGTTTAGTTACTCATATTGTTCAAAGAAAACAAACTTTAAAATAGAGACATTACAAGAATTGAGATGAAAGTTGATCTTCAATCCCTTCCGTTCTTGAAAACCTTCTTCTCTCCCAAACCCTCGTTTTCTCCAATCTTCAATAGTGTCTTCTCCTCACCAAAAAGTGCCTTCTCCTTGTCTCTCAAATCACTTTTAACTTCTCTAGGTTTTCAGATCCCAGCCAGAATACCAAAATTGCCCATGGGTCTTTAAAATTGTAAAAACATCAAAATTCATAAATTCTGTCCGCACAGGCTGACACGGCCGTGTCACTTGACACGGTCTGACCGTGTCCGTCTCTGCCTCTTTTGGATTTGATTTCAACATCAAATTTGTATCCCTTTTCGTTAGCGAAATTTTGCCACCGGAACCGCGTCATTCCGAGTTACGAAGCTCCAGTTATGATCAAAATACTACACGCATGTCATGATTTTCAGCTTCTTTTACACCAACACTTGTGCAATTTCCATCTGATCCAGAATTAACCTACAACCACCAAGTAGAGATATCAAAAGCATCTAAAAAGACATGATAAAGGGTACAAAAACATAATGCAAGCAATTAAGTAATATTAAAGGAATCAACGAAAACTCTTGAAAACAACCACAAAGTGTTACCAAGTATGACGATCTTATGCCGAATTTATGATGAAATTAAGTAGAAATTGTGACCGATCAGTAATACACTATACTCTTGTAAGTGAAGTAAGAATAGAAGAGGTTTTAAGTAGAAAAGGGCTGGATACACATCGAGATTCGGGAAATCATCGTTGATGTCGTTCCAACTCAATTCTTCCATTGTTCATCAAGCTACCATGAGTAGATAAATCCCTCTCTTGTTGGGATTGGTCGTAGTTCACCGAAACTGTATGTATCTTGTTTGATCATGGCATTATATATAAATTATGTTTGAATCATGATTGTTGTTATCTTTGTTTTACTGTTTATTTCATGGATTCAATTGCTATTGACAAATACGATTCTAATCTCGATCCAAGATAACAACTATTAAATTCCAAATGCTAGACATAGATTTAGATTTAATATTCACTAAAAGTATCAGATCTTATTTTTACCATATTGTTTAATAGGTTGAGAAATCGTCGATTAAACCATAAGGTAAGGAATTTCAACAAAGTTTAGACATGAACTTTGCTTATGTGTGATACGTGATGATCTTGAAACGTTCATGACTTTTGTATAATTGAATTGAGATATACATATTGAATCGGTGGATGAAAACCAATTCCCAACAAGTCTATTCCCCTGAACTTATCTTTCGTTACTCACGCACTTTTACTTTCCGTACTTTAAACCAAACAATCTTGAAATTTATGCTTAGAACTATAGAGAATATTAAACGGTTTTGATGTCGCCCCAATTCCTGTGGGTACGATAAACATAATACTTACATTTGATTTTACTCAAAATCAGTATGTTTTTGGAATTAAGAGCAATCTGATGAGTGTGGGTCATCTCATTGAGAAAGGTTTCTCAGTTGTCATGAAGTAAAATCTCTTGATGTTGTATGATTCCAATCAGAAGCTGATTATGGAATCTGAACAGGGAAGCAACAAGATATTTAAGGTGAATGTGGAGACAGCTGAAACATAATGTCTTAGTACAGAAGACGTTGAAGGTGATAGTAAGTTGTGGCACAAGAGGTTAGGGCATCTGAACTACAGAAGCCTAGGGAATCTGAGTTCTAAGAAGCTCATGTGTGGTATTCCGAAGATTGTGAATCCTGAGAAGTCATGTGAGGTATCCATGAAAGGCAAGCAACCCAGGTTGCCATTTGGGTTAGAAGTAGTCCCAAGAGTAAAACATGATTTGGGAGTAGTGCATTCCGATTTGTGTGGACTATTTCCAAAACCTTCACTTGGAGGAAATACATATTTTGTGTCTTTTATGGATGAGTTCACAAGAATGAAGTGGGTAACACTCATTAATTTTAAACATGAGGTGTTTAGTGTTTTCCAGAAGTTCAAGGTGAAGGCTGAGAAACTGAGTGGTCAGAAGCTGAAAATACTAATAACGGATGGTGGAGGTGAGTATAACTCTATACAATTCTAGAAGTTCTACGATGAAAATGAAATTGAGCAGGAGGTTAATGCTCCTAATACTCATTAACACAATGGTCTTGTTGAAAGAAGAAATTGTACTTTGCTTGATATGACGAGAAGTATGCTAAAGGAGAAGAAGCTTCCTAATGTAACACCCCACTTTCCCATCTCGAATATATATAAATTATAAATACATAAATAATCAGAGTAATACGAGTAGGATGTCACATCAACTAAAAATCCATAAAACATCGCTTTATTTAATAGGTTTTCATTAAAGTAAATCCAATACCACAGCGGAAATTAAAACGGCTTAATAGTTCTCATGGCACTATAGCCTCAACAAATAAATCATCTCCACTAAACAGGTGGTCCAACAAAATGTCAAAATCAAGATACGTAACAATCAACAAATAACTGAAAAGAAATAAAAAACATAACGTATCCCACAACTCTTGTGTTACGTATCAGAGCGACTCCTAAGACTCAATCAGGTAACACTCGAAATCCAAGCACTACTCTGGTACATGGTTATTTGTACTTCCGAAGAAGCACAGATGCAACAACAGAAAAAGGGTGAGAATTACATTCAATAAATATACGGTGAAATATCACATGCTAAGGAGTAGTATTCACACCACATACAAACAACAATCACAAACAGATTCTCACACCATCAACAACACAACAACAACGATATATGAAATTAGCAACCAATCATGGGAAATACAATGCGACTATCGACACTACATGCATGTGGTACCAACAAAGCATAAGCCCTCAACATTTGCCATTAATTTAGAGGCGATAACAAGGCATAAGCCTTCAACAATGCCAATCCAGGCCAACAACAAGGCATAAGCCCTCAACGACATATGTATGCAATATGGGAATTCAATCAACACAATTCAACAACACAAGGCATCAGCCTTCAACTCATTGCCATCAGCCTGCAACTAGGATTTCATTCTCTTATAGTCAACATTCACAAAAATCAACATAAATCTTATCACAAAATTTTATGTCCAAATCTATAACTTTCATAGCCTTCCTATATCTACTTAAGTCTCACTAATCAAGGGAATTCGGAAGGGTACTCATTATACTCAAGAATCGGAAGAAAATCACAAAAATGGGAAATTCTGCACACTAGCCTGACCATACGCGTACAGCTAGCCCATACGCGTATGCCCCCTTGCCCATACGCATACCATATGCGTACCACCAGAACCCGATTTCCACTAAAATTCCTCCCATACTCGTATCACATCCCCATACGCGTATGGCATCCCTTCCATACGCATAGCATATGCGTTACACCAGAAAGGCTGCAATGTGTTGGGACAGGGCTGCGTACCATACGCGTATAGCCCCTGGGCTTGTCCCTCATACGTGTATGGCCCCAACCCAAACGCGTATCATACGCAAACTGACAGAAAAAATCAGTTTTCCAGATCTGCACTCGCACCAGTTCGTTCCTCACTCGTTTCCATCACTTCCAGTCTGCGATTTCAGGTCCAAAACAACATATTTTCACCTATTAACTCATACCTTTCATTTAGATTCATTAACCTATTATTCTACATCAATTTTACATGATAACAACTCAATTTCTACTCATCCAATTGGACAGTTATACATTCAGATTCAGTTTCTCCTATGAACATAACAACAACTCAACCAACATCCAAACCCACATCATAATTCATCAATTCAAACCAGAATTTCGTCCAGAAATTATACAGTATCATTAGTCAAGAAGAACAACACAAAATCAAATCAATTCACACATCAAGGAAGAAATCAAACTTATCAATTATGAAACATAAAGAGGGAAAGGAACCCTCACTACCCTCTCATGCTTAAGTCACCATTTAAAGAACCCATTCTCCCCCCTTACCTTAGATTGAAGCTTGACTTTCCTCAACAATGGTGGAATTCTTCTACCTCTTCCCCTAGCCTCTTCTCTGAATTTCCCGTTCTTCACTAATGTTCACTAATCTCCTTTTTTTTTTCCTCTTAGTTCCTTATTATTTTTATTAAAAACATACTAATTAATAAATTACTAATGGGCTTAGTACACACCACCCCATCTTCTAATATTAAAGTTAAATTAACAAATTAATATAATAATAACAAAACACCAATTTAAGCTCTATATACACCAATAAATAAGTAATAAGATAAAAATCAAAATCAGGGCGTTACAACTCTCCCCCACTTACGATATTTTCGTCCTCGAAAATCTTACCTCGTTCAAACAACTCGGGGTAGGAGTCCCGCATCTTTCTCTCCATTTCCCACGTCATGCTTTCTCCGGTAGTCCCCGTCCAGACTACTTTCACCAGCGGAATATCCTTACCTCTAAGGGACTTTATCTCACGATCCGTGATCCGAATCGGCATCGTCTCTACAGTAAGATTCTCTCTCACTTGCACATCATCCATATGAATCATGTGAGATGGGTATGGAACATACTTCCGAAGTTGTGACACATGAAACACATCGTGCAGATTCGAAAGGTTAGGCGGTAACGCCACCCTATAAGCAACAGTCCCAACTCTCTCCGAAATCTGATAAGGACCAATAAATTGTGGAGTTAGCTTCTTAGACTTCAGGGCACGACCAACACGGGTCACAGGCGTGACTCTTAGAAACACATGGTCACCTGCTTCAAATTCTAACTCCTGTCTTCGCTTATCATGATAACTTTTCTGTCTACTCTGTGAAGCCTTCATATTTTCCCGGATTAATTTTATCTTCTCTGTAGTTTCTCGTACAATTTCCGGTCCAAGTATTACGCCTTCGCCAGATTCGTGCCAACATAGTGGAGTCCTACACCTCCGACCGCACAACGCTTCAAAAGGTGCCATCCTGATACTAGAATGATGATTGTTATTATAAGTAAACTCGATCGACGGAAGATGAGCATCCCACGAACCTCCTTGTTCGAGAACACATGCTCTCAACAAATCCTCTAAAGACTGAATAGTTCTTTCAGTTTGACCATCTGTCTGTGGATGATACGCCCTTAGGCAATTTGTTGTTGCACTATCAATGTGTGAAGTTGAGTACACTGCAGGCGTTGTAGCTGTCAAGCTGTGTTGCTTCTGAATCTATTGCAGGATCTGAAGATCAAAGTGGATAAGCCTTTGAAGCTGATGATTGATAACATGTCTGCAATCAATTTTGCCAAGAACACAGTACTATACGGGAGAAGCAATCATATTGAGACAAAATATCATTTTTTGAGAAGTTAAGTCCAGAATGGAGTACTAGAAGTTTTGCACTATAGCACCCAGAAGTAGCTGGCATACGTTCTGACGAAGGCAATCAAGACAAATCAATTTCTTCGCTTAAGAGATGGTATTGGTGTTGTTAGTTTTTGTATAGAAAATCCTAAATTATATTGAAGGGTAATTTAGTATTTTAGTATGTTGTTTATGTTACCCTGGTTTTTTAGTGTATAAATAAACTAGTAGTAATTGTCATTTAAACTTAGTTATTTTTCCTTACACTTTTGTAGCCGTCATTACAGAACAATGATATTATTCATCTTTCTTTCTTAAACTTTGTGCGCTAACAGAAATTACCTCCTTGTTCCTTGATAGAAATTACTCTTCTTTAATTCTGTTTTGAGCAAAAATGTCGGTGGTTGTAACTTTAATAGAACAAGTTTGGTTCAATACCAGCAAGCTATAGCTTTAGCAAATTTTTGATTTGGCATTCCCTTTGAATGATCAACAGAGACTCAACAAACTCTTCTATATTCAACTGTGAGTCTCCATAAACAAAAATTTCAATTAAACCAATTAGAATGAAACTAGTCTTAAAGTAACTCATATAAGCAATTAAAATAAATATAATTTGATGATTTTGTCATTACTTCCAAGGTGATGGGGGAGATGAATCCCATTCGTAAGAGAGGTAATGACAAGACATACTGGTCTTATTTTTGTTGCCAATCAAAATTTATAATGTGGAAGGCAAAAAAAGCACAAAAAATGGCAATGACAGCTATAAATTGAGGGCAAAAAATCACTATCTTAGACTGAAATGGAATTTTTTCCAAGACCACCACATCTGCGAAACACTATTCCCAAAATGCCACAAGTTGAAATTAATTTCCCAGACTGCCACGCTTTTAAGCCATGTCGCCATTCAAAATGGAGAAAAGGTGGGCCCCAGCATCACAAGAAACCATGTCGCCAATTGGAATGGAGACATGGTGGGCCCTATCTGCCACATGAAGGCATGTCGCCATTTGAGGTGGAGAAAAGGTATTTTCTATTTTTTTTTCGTTTTTGTTATTTTTATTATTTTTGTTATATATAAGTTATTTTTGTTGTATATATTTATATTATATAAATCCAATAAATTATTTAAATGGTTTAAATACAGGTTTTTTAATTAATTAAAAAATAAATTAATTTTTTTAAACATAATTAATACTTAATATTATTTGATACGAAATAAACTTTAATACAAAATATTAATTTAAAAACAAATATTATTAAACATAATTAGTACTAATAATATTAATACGAAATTTCATAGATTTCATTTCATACTAATAATAAATCAGTGAAACAAATGACCATCTGTACCGCAGGCAGGATGTCGTCGCGCACGAGGATAACCACGACCATATTGTTGTTCTTCTTCAGTTGGAGCAGGGTCGTTTTGTGTTTCTTGTGTTGGAGGTGGAGGAGGAGACCAAATTTGGCTTAACATTTCATAATCACTGACATTAAGATCCAAGTTTAAGTTTGGGGTGGATTGTGTGTGCGGCGGGTCATGGTGGGTCACGGTTGGGATGTAAGAAGTGGTGGGTGGTTGAGTGTATGAGGTTGAAGGGTTTTGTTGGATGTAAGGGGAATCAAAGTTTGGATTCGAGATAGGTGTGAATTGCGTGGGTGGACGACTATAGGTTTGTTGGTGTTGGGTTTGGTAGTTATAATTTGTTTGAGAGTGAGATGGGGTGTATTGGGTGTAGGAAGAGTATTATGGGTCAATGTAAGGGCTAGGAGTATGTAGTTGGGAATAATTAGGGTTAAGATAGTGTTGTTGGAAGGGTTGAGGTTGTTGTTGGAAGGTTTGGTGTTGAGGTTGTTGTTGAAAGTGTTGGGGTTGATATTGTTGTGTTGAATTAGTTGGGGTTGAGGTTGTTGTTGTTGTTGTTGTTGAGACCCACTTGGAATTGAATGCGGGTCAGTGAGAAAGTGTTCGTACGATGCATATATGAATGGAAGTGACCTATACCAATGCATGTACTGTGCTGATGGTTTTGTCTCCTCTTGTAATTGTGTTCCCTCCAACGTATAGGATGCCCTATCTGTCCAACATTGTTGTTCGTCGTGGTATAGTTCTGTTCATGGAGTTTTGCGGGACTTGTTTGTTTTCATCTTGTGATGATCTTTGAGGCACACTGGTGTATCGGGTATATTTTGTAGATAGCCAAACTGAAGTTTCACTCAATCACTTTGATGCATTTCAACAATATGAAAACAAATTATATACGTTCTTGCACTCCAAATCGAACTATCTTCATGTCATGGGGGTGCAAATCCTAGATACGGCCTCCAAATAAACTGACAAGTAAAATTAATTAAATAAATTTGTTAGTGTAACGAAATAGTGTTAAAACAAAATATATTCTCAAAAGAGCTTAAGAATAGAAAACTGATTTGGCCGCATGTGATCAATTAGGAACCGGTATCCTTGGAGAAAGTGGCGGGGGTTGTTCTTGAAGTTCATGCCTTTATCGCACCATCTAAAGGAAATATTAAAATATAAAATTATTCCAAAGTAATTAAAAAAAATTAAATATTGAAATTAAATTATATTTTACCTCGAAGCATGAGGAAATGTTGAAGCGAACGCAGATTCAGGAGAAATAATAGGCATGCGTGTAAATTCCCAAGCTTGAAGAAGTAAAAGACATCCTGATATTTCTTTTACTTTGAACTCACAAGCTTTGCACATCTCCCTATACAAGTTACACAAAACAGATGAACCCCAACTATATGTTCCACACTAATTAAAATCAAAGATGAATTGTGACCATTTTGGGTGGACGAGGCTGCCGCTTTTGTCGGAAAACAAAAGTTGTCCAATGAGAATCATTATATAAATTCGAGCATATCTCATTTTATGCTCTTCTGTTGAAGCTTCTGTTGGTCTATTTGCTTCTGCTTGATAAATGCCTTTAAGCCATGTCAATCTTGCAGCGGAACCATGTAAAGCATTTTCTGGTGGTGCTTCCCCTACGATTGCAGGCCATACATCATCATCTACATCTGAAGGACCATTTAATTGCGTACCTTCAACAGGAAGGCCTAGTAGCATGTTAACATCCTCCAATGTGATGGTCATTCACTAGTCGGAAGATGAAAAGTGTGAGTTTCGAGCCTCCATCTTTCTAATAACGCCAAAATTAAACGGTTGTCAATTTGGGTTGAGGGTATTTTTGTTACGTGGTATAAACCTGAATAAATTAGATACGGGACGATTGCAGAATATGGCTCCAACTTTTGGTGACTTCTACATCTAAACCCATGTACATATTCATCATCTAGCTGTAATAAAAAATAGTAATGTTACATCTAAAATACTTAAATGGTGGGATAATAAATATAGGTGGGTGGGATAGTAAATATAGGTTGGTGAAAAGTAAATGTAGGTGGGTTAAAAGTAAATGGAACAATAAATAACATAGTTGAATCATAAATTTATATTAAATCGGTTTTCTACACAATGTTATCACTTCATCTGCTGATCTACTAAATCTAACATACAATTCAAATGGCGTTTTGTTAAAACAACTCATAAAATCATAAAACATATTACGCACATCCTCATCGGTCTCTAATTGTGTTATTTCTTCAATTAGAACGCCATCGTCGTTGAAGTACCTGCGATTAAATGCTATATGAAGAATTTGCCGATCAATTTCGGTGACCTGGAGTAGTTGATTTTTTAAATGACGAAGTTTCTCTCTTTCCATTAGTCGTGTAATTAATGGATCAGATAAAGAGGTGTTATAATCAGAAATTTGAACAGAAGTATTATACAGAACAATAAACACTGAGCAAAGTAGCAGTGCCATTTTTTGAGGTGTGCTATTTGCGTACAGAATATACTGTTTATATAGGCATGCATGCTTCCCAACACGTCTGCACCATGTCGCCAATTGGAATGGGGAAAAGGCCCCTTTGTCGCCATTTGCTTTGGAGTAAAGGACCATGTCGCCAATTGCTTTCCTCATGTCGCCAATTGCTTTGGAGAAAACCCCCCATGTCGCCAATTGCTTTGGAGACAACACCCTATGTCGCCAAATGCTTTGGAGACAAGTTCCCATGTGTGTTCCACGTGTAGGCCATGCATGCAGCGTTGAGACTTGCATGATAAATACTTGCAACATTATTTCTTTACATGCAAACCATCTTTTATGCAACAAATATAACCATCTTTCTTTACTTACAATCCATATCAATCAATTGCGATAACACAAAATAAAATACCTTGTATCATTATCTCAATGGAAATATCGTTACACATGAGAATATTGGGGTAGTTTTTCAGAATACAACTACCATTCTTGTCAAAGTTCATCGCAAATGTGATTTAGCGCACATGACAAAAAAATAAAAGAAACAATGCAAAAAAAATCAGATATTTTTTATCGGTATCCAATAATTGATAATATTGTTACACACATGATAGTGTCACATACAATACTGTGAAGATCGAAGATGATGAAGATGTTACTTCAATGCTTAATTGTCACACTAGGTTCATTGGTGGACATCCATTGGAGTTGTATGTTTGTTTTCACGAGGCAGAGGAAGTTTATCCCACACAATCGTCCCAAACACATCAATATCAACAAAACCAGTCCTCCCTACACGGAGAGCCATCCCATACCCAACATAACGTGCCATTGTTTCCAGAAGAAGAGGTTGATGATGATAGCGACTCTGATGATTCCAAGAAACTTGACTTGTTTGGTGGTTCTACTGACGATTCAGGTGACGAAATTATTCTCGTGTCACAACCTTCTATAGTACTTGATTTATACAGCCCACCATATCACATGAGAAATCATGTTTCCGATCCTACTGTGCCTGTATCGGTCTTTGATTCCATAGACGAGGGTCATGAATGTGGAGGTTTAGAGGAGGGCATGAAGTTTAAAAACAAAGAAAGTTGTATGTATGCAATCCGTAAATATCACATTAAAAATAGTGTTGATTACGAGATTTATAAGTCTGATACGCAACGTTTCTTGGTTAGATGTCAGATCGAAGGATGCGACTTCACATGTAGAGTTTAGGGTTTAGGGTTTAGGGTTATTAGTAGAATTGATGGACTTCACACTTGCATGGCGTCTGCTATGTCACAAGATCACAGCAAGCTTGACTCAAATCTTAGCGCTCAAAGCACCAGAGCTCTTGTCAGCGACGACGCTTCAATCAAGGTGAAAACTATTATCGGTCATGTTCGTACAGTTTTCAACTACACGATATAATATAAAAAGGGATGGCTTGCAAAGAACAAAGTAATCGAGTCTATTTATGGAAACTGGGAGGCTTCATACAACAACCTACTACAATGGTTGTTAGTCATGCGAGAGCATCTTCCTGGAACCGTAATAGAACTAGAAACACTGCCTGCATATTTAGATGATGGAACACAAATTAGTGGTGCAAGAATTTTCCATCGCCTTTTTTGGGCGTTTCAACCTTGTATCAGGGGTTTCGCCTATTGCAAACCAATTGTGCAAGTCGATGGCACATGGCTGTATGGAAAATATAGGGAACGTTGCTAATGGTTGTTGCACAAGATAGGAACGGTAACATTTTCCCAATCGCCTACGCATTAGTTGGAGGTGAGACCAGAGGGGCTTGGAGTTTTTTCCTGATAAATTTGTGGCTCCACGTGACCTCTCAGTCAGATCTATGTTTAATATCTGATCGACACGAGTCTATAAAGAGTGCATACAATAACCCAGACAATGGCTGGAAAAATCCTCCTTTAGTGCATGTGTACTGCATCAGGCACATTGCACAAAATTTTATGCGAGCAATCAAGGACAAAGACCTTCGCAAAAAAGTTGTAAACATGGGTAATTTATTCTAGATTTTTTTAGCGTTATGTTCTTCAACTTTAAACTCATATTTTTGTTATACTAATGTTTTTAATAAATCATACAGAGTATGCTCTGATGGAGTCTACATACGCTTATTATCGAGAGGAAATCCGACAAACAGAATGGAAGCTTTCAAGTGGATAGAGAATCTTCCAAGAGAAAAATGGTCGCGAGCTTATTGATCGGAAAAATAGCAAGTGTACTATTTTCACCGATGTAGTTATAATGGGTATACCCCAAATATCGATCTCGAGGACTGCGTAGGAAATATAAGTTCTTATAATGAGTCAATTAAACAAAAGAGCATAGGGGTTCTTTTGATTATCAATGAAATAAGTTGAAATAATACAAATAAGTTGAAATTAAAGTTGAGCTTTTTATAATATGAGAAAAAAGCCAAGGTAAGGTGTGTGATTTACTCTATAACTCCTCTGGATTAAGATCTCTTTAACAAGTTCAAAGAATTAAATTATTTATTCTTAAGGATGTTTTCCCTAAGTCCTTAGTGAAAACCTTTTGGTTTATAATCCTATTACCTAAGTCCTTAGAGACATAGGAGAAAACCAAATCTTTGATTAATCAAGAATTTCTAAATAACCATACGGTATCCCTAGTCCTAGGTGATAACTATACGGTTCAATTGTATACAAACCTTAATAATCGTACTCCTACAAATTGTTAACCATAGAACAATCCTTATTGATCCGATAATGACAGCATTAAAAACATTATACAATCAAATTGAATAATACGAACCTTTGATTAACGAAATACGAAATCCAGAGTTATTACAAATAAAATCAGGGACACCCCCTAGCATTGGGGGGTTTAACCTCTCATAATATTCAAGCCACACAAATCAAAGAATTTAGACATTACAAAGATGAGTGGGAACTTTGATCTTCAATGGTGTCCACCGTTGAATCTCTCTGTCTCCGAAACCCTTGATGAAGCTATCTTCTCCTCTCTCTGGAATTCTATCATATGATGCAAAAAGTGCTTTCTCCTTGTCTCCAAAATCACTTTTAATTTGTTCTAGGTTTTCAGGTCCAAGACAGAACATCCAATATGCCCCTGGTACTTTAAAAATAACAAAATAGAAAAATCAGCATTTTTGTCCGCACCAGCTGACACGGCCGTGTCAGCTTCTACCACTTTAGGGAGACTTCTTCAGGAGGTTTGACACGGCCGTGTCAGGTGACACGGGCTGCCCGTGTCAGCCTCTGCCTATTCACACCATTTTTTCCATTTTTCTCCTTTACGTGTACCACTTGGACTTGAGATCTTTCTTCAATCCAAAGCCAACCTACAACGATTACCAAACAAGATCAAAAGCACCTAATACACAAGATAAATGGCACAAAAACATAATGCACACAAATTAACTAAAACTAGATGAATCAAAGAAAAAATCTTAAAAACAACCACAAAGTGTTACCAAGTATGACGATCTTATGCCGAATTTATGACGAAATTAAGTAGAAATGATGAACGATCACTTATGACGGTGGAAGACGATGGGGTCACATGACAACAAACCTTGTTGAATCGTTGAACTCAGTGATGAAGGAAACAAGGAATTTACCTATTACAGCACTGGTAAGATCAACATATTTCAGGATGGGCACACTGTTTGGGAGGCGAGGTCATGATTGGACAAAAATGTTGTCATCAAAGAAGGATTTCACAGATAATTGCATGAAAGGGATGATGAAAGAAGTAGAAAAATCACAGTTATAATGTCCTGAGTTTTGATCGTGAGAGAAACTATTTCGTCGTCCAAGAGTCGGTTAATAATAATAAGTTTCGGCCACTTACTTATTATAACGTCGACCTCCAAAAAGAAACATGTGATTGTGGGCAATTTCAAACTTCTCATGTGCCCTGCTCATATGCCATTGCAGCTTGTTCTCATGTCCGACTCAATTAACTGATGTTTATCCATCCTGTATTTAGAGTTCGAAATGTCTTCAAGGTATATGAACAAAACTTCATCGGTGTTACCAAAGAAACTCAATGGACTAAATATCAAGGCGATATTCTTTTACACAAAGAAAGAATGCGACGAAACAAAAAAGGTCGCCCGAACAGCACTCGTATTAAGACAAAAATGGACACCGTTGAGAAAGTAAAAAGACGATGTGGAATCTGTCAAGGATTACATATGCGGAAAAAATGTCCGCATCGACCAAATACAACAGGCACTTCAAACTAGTTAGGCATTGTTGACTACTGATTGGTCATCATTTCTACCTAGTTTTGTTATGAATTCGGCACAAGATCATCAAGTTTGGTAACACTTTGAGTTGTTTATTAAGAGTTTTCATTGATTTCCCTTTGTTTTGTTAATTAGCTTGCATTATGTTATTTATTTTATAATCATGTCTTTTTAGATGCTTTTGATCTCTCTACTTGGTGGTTGTAGGTTAACTCTGGATCAGATGGAAAATTCACAAGTGTTGGTGTAAAAGAAGCTGAAAATTCAACAGAGATGAAAGTCAGGGGGCTGATACGGCCCGTGTTAGCAAGCGTCAGATCTGGAAATTTTTCGCATGTTTCTCATCGTGACAAGCGTGTAGTATTTTGATCATAACTAGATCTTCGTAACTCGGAATGATCCGGTTCCGGTGGAAAAATTTTGCTAACGAAAAGGGCTACAACTTTGATGTTGAAGTCAAAGCCAAATTCTGAAGTCAGAGGCTGACACGGGCTGCCCGTGTAAGCTGACACGGCCGTGTCAGACCTACTGAAGGACACTCCCCAAAGTGGCAGAAGCTGACATGGTCAGCCCGTGTCAGGTGACACGGCCGTGTCAGCTGTGCGGGACAAAATTTATAATTATTCTGTTTTGTGATTTTTAAAGTCCCCGAGGCAGTTTGGGTGTTTTGTCTTGGACCTGAAAACCTAGAACTGATTAAAAGTGATTTTGAGACATGAGGGGGGACACTTTTTGACGTACGAAAGAATTGCCGAATAAAGAGGAGAGCTCTCAAGGGTTTTGGAGAACAGAGATCTTCAAGAGCAATTGCGATTGAAGATCAAAGCAATCCTATTTTCTTGTAATGTCTAATCTTCCTATTGTATTTTATTTGAAAATTATGAGCGGCTAAACCCCCAATGCTAGGGGGTGTCCCTGAATTGCTATTGTCATTGAACCTAATTTCCTTTATGTTATGGAATATTTGTGTGTGTGAATTTATTTGATTGTGCAAAGTTCTTAATGCTTTATCTATCTGACAAATAGATTTTTGATTTACGGTTAAGGGTTAGGTCGGACAAACCACCTTATCTCTGTTTGCAAAATTATATTATGGTTGTTATTGCTTAGGAATAAGGATACTCCGTAGTAACCGTAATAATCTTGATAATTTATATTGCGCTTGATTACTTCTTGAATTGCTAAGGAATTAGGATACAAGAAAGTATCAAAAGTTTTTCCGCTAAGGAATTAGGGAAGATAACTCTCGAGATTCGGTAATAGTTCATGTACACTGATATTTCATAAATAAGGATTAAAGGTTATTGCAAGGCAATTTATACACTTGACCCTAGCATATTCTCTCATTTTGGTTAAAAGTCACATTTACGTCTTCTATTGATTCGTTGTCATTTATCATTATTTCCAAACAAACAACAAAACCCCCATGATCTATTTTACAATTGAATTGTTAAGATAACCTATATTTCCTACGCAGTCCACGAGATCGATATTTGGGATAAATCCTATTATTACTACATTGGTAAAAATAGTACACTTGCTATTTACCAGTCAACTACTTTAGAGATGTTGTTGTATTATTAGTATTAATTATGTTTAATAATATTTGTTTTTAAATTAATATTTTGTATTAAAGTTTATTTCGTATTAAATAATATTTAGTATTAATTATATTTAAAAAAATTAATTTATTTTTTAATTAATTAAAAAACCTATATTTAAACCATTTAAACAATTTATTGGATTTATATAATACAAATATATATAACAAAACCCCCATGATCTTTTGTTCAATTAAATTGTTAAGATAACTTATATTTCCTACGCAGTCCACGAGATCGATATTTGGGATAAATCCTATTATTACTACATCGGTAAAAATAGTACACTTGCTATTTACCGGTCAAGTTTTTGGCGCCGTTGTCGGGGACTGCCAAAGTATAAGTTCAATTTGTAATTCAATTGAAATTTTGTTGCTCTGCAACCAAAATTTTTCATTCTGTATTTTGATTTATTACTACTAATAATTGTCTAAACTATGGATGCGAGGTAAGGCCTCAGCTGAATTTCTTTTTGACACAGAACCAGAAAGATTATTACGTACCAAACTCCGTAAAGCTAGACAAGAAAGACTGGAAACGCTCGAAGCAACACTGACAGTTTCTGAATCCGAAGAAGAGGAAGTAATTTCTGCTTATTTAGAGCATTCAGACAACGAGTCTGAAACTATGGCTGCAGATCCACCTCCATTGGACAGACTTCTGGGTGACTATGGAGGAGCAAATGCTCCAACTGGACGGTTGACAATAGTAAATCAACCGGTCAATGTGGCTCATTTTTCAGTTGCACCCTTCAACGATCTGACAACTCGAGAGGAGACCTTTTTCACGAAAAATCAATGAAGATGCAAATAAGCATTTACAGAGATTTCTTACGATGACCACGTCGTTGAAAATTGAAGGGCACTCCGAAGAAGCAAAAAAATTGGTAATGTTTCCCTTTACCCTTTCAAAAGATGCTGAAGAGTGGTTCTACTCTTTACCTGCTGGGAGCATTAAAACTTGGCAACAGATGGAGACGACATTTCTCAACGAGTATTTTCGTGCTTCTGTGTATATCCACAAAAGGTACGACATAGTGAATTTTAAACAGAAGGAAGGAGAATCACTTGGAGATGCGTACAAGAGGTTTAAACGATTATTGGTTGTAGTCCTACTCATAACATGGATGCAACTGAACAAATGCAGAATTTTATGAATGGCCTCAAGATAAAGACTAAGCAACTAATTGACACAGTTGCCGGTGGCTCATCTAATTTTACAATAGCCATTGGTATCAAGAAGATCATTGAAGCTATTGCTGCGAATGAGCATTTGGAATTATATGACTGTAGTGTAAGCCAACCTGAAGGGATAATTGATTTGAACTTGGCTAATCAAGTTATAAAAATGGAAGATCAAATTGCAGCTGAAGTCGAGAGAAGACTCAAGAAGATGACTGTTGAGACTCAAACTGTGGCTCAAGTTCAACCGGCTCAGACTGTCAGCTGTGAGATTTGTAACGACCCTCACCAAATTGTGTATTGTTTGGCAACTCCTCAACAAATTGAAGAGATAAAGTTCTTGAAGCAGAACAATCCTTATTCTAACACCTTTAATCCGGGGTGGAAGAATCATCCAAACTTCTCCTGGAAAGATCAGCAACAACAAGTGCCTCAGAAGGCAGAATGGGAAGTAGCTATCGAGAGACTGGCTAGACAATGTTCTCAGTTTCAAGAAGAGACGAGAAACCACCATAGGAACACCACAACTTCAATCAAAAATCTGGAAGTTCAAGTGGGTCAGATAGCACAACATCTCACTCTACAGGCACAAGGTACCCTTCTGAGCTCAACTGTGAACAATCCTAAATACCAGGAGAATATCAATGCTGTCACAACAAGAAATCATAAAATACTAGAGTCTGAAGAAAAAAAGGAAATAGATGACAACTTGGTAATAAAGATAGATCTTGAAATAAGAGAATGTGAAAGAACCTGAAGTAGTGGCACTATCGGATAAGCCACTTGAAGAGAAAAATAAAAATGAGGCTAAACCGGTGATTAAATTACCATTTCCCTCTAGAGTTGCCAAGAAGGATTCGAAAGAGAATGATTTTGAGAAGATTGCTGCAATGTTCAAAAAGTTAGAGATTAATTTACCCTTCTTTGAAGCACTGGAGAAAATGCCTTTGTACAAGAAATTCATGAAAGAAGTGATTTCTAAAAAGAGACCAGTAGGAGTAGAGCCTGAAGTGGTGACTGAAAAGTGTGGTACAGTCTCACCAGAAAGTATGATTGATTCAAAGTTAAGGGTTGGTATGGCATATCATGAATTTGAGCGAAAAACACTTTAACCAGGAGAGACTTGGTGAGAAGTGTGAAAAAATTGTAGGTAAAAGATACTCTGATACGGACATGCAATAGATAACATGGTTCGATGAACCAAAAGCCTAATCAAGAAAGTGAAAGCAAGTTGCGGAGGACATCGGCTGTGTTATCGAGAGAAAAGTTCAAGGTGACCTCGATTTGATCTCTTGCATCACTTGAGGACAAGCAATGAGATAAGTTTGGGGTTATGATCGGTCACCATTTCTACCTAGTTTTGTTATGAACTTGGCACAAGATCATCAAGTTTGGTAACACTTCGAGTTGTTTATTAAGAGTTTTCATTGATTTTCCTTTGTTTTGTTAATTAGCTTGCATTATGTTATTTATTTTATAATCATGTCTTTTTAGATGCTTTTGATCTCTCTACTTTGTGGTTGTAGGTTAACTCTGGATAATATGGAAATTTCACAAGTATTGGTGTAAAAGAAGCTGAAAATTCAACAGAGATGAAAGTCAGGGGGCTGATACGGCCTGTGTTAGCAAGCGTGAGATCTGGAAATTTTTAGCATGTTTCTCATCGTGACAAACATGTAGTATTTTGATCATTGTCATACCCCAAAATTTGCCCTCCTCTATGCATATTCAATGGCTCAAGGTTCAAAGGTTTATTCAAGTCACTCTCTCCTAATCGAAGGTTCAAATTAGGGTTTTTAAAGGAGAAAGTCAACTCAACTTTGACTGGTCATAACTTTCACATGGAGCATCAAAAATTTCCCAACTAAAGCCTATTCTGATGGAAATTTGATTCTCTACAACTTTGTCTCTCACAAGCCAAGGCCAGAAATGCTTCATTTAAGAGATGTGGTCCAATACATTACAGGTCCTCCAAAACGTCAACAAAAACACCTTTTAGGTCAAAGCTCATAACTTAAACATGGAAGCTTCAATTGAGATGAAACCAAAAGGAGGTTTTAAAGGACTATTTAAGCTTTCTAAAAAGTCATAGAGTGCATTAATATGATTAAAATTGAGGGAGATACAATGTGCGCAAGTTGGTCAAATTTCAAGAAAGGCATGGAACCCTAATGGGTGATTTTCACAATTTTGAATTAGTGAGCCTAACTTTTGGACGTTAAACATGATTATGAGTTCATATAGGACCTATGAATCTATTCACATATTTTTGGATTATTATTTAATTTATTTGTATTTTTATTCATTTATAAAAGCAAATTAATTAAGCAAAAAATCCAAAATTGTGAAATAAATTGTATGGGTTCATTTTCTATCATCTAAGGGCCCAAGAGACATCCAAAGAATAATCAAAGTCATGATGCATGATTATGGAGAAAGGTCTTCAAAGATTAAAGAGAAATAATATATATTTCTATAAAAAAAAATTCTCTCCAAATAGAAGATATTCAAGCCCACCAAATTGACCTAATACACCCATATATATAGAAAAAACGTTCAGCAATAGGGGGGACGGAAAAATTAGCCAAAGCACTAGGGTTTCAAAGGAAAAATTCTCAAGGATGGTGTAACTTTCGTATTCCTGATTCAAGAGGTTTTCAAGGTCTCCCAATCATTCAATCTGCGTCTTAAGGTACCACATGGTGAGTTTGCATGGCTTTTAATGTCCCATAACGCCCAGAACGTATTTATTAGGTTCTTCACATTCTTATTCGTATAGTTTTCGTTTTGCACATATTGTTGCGTTTTGATCCAATCTAACCATTCCCTTGAGTTACTTGTGTGATTTTTAGAAGGTTTGAACCATTATAACGAAGCTTTCACGCGCGAACCAATACTTGCCATGGCTAGGGCATAATCAAGCTCCATCATCGTATTGCATGTTGCAGGGTGTTTCAGCCCAAAAGGACTCCACCATTGAATTCATAAGACCTTGTTTAATGGATCTGGACTCTTTTTATTTTCGTTTACCGTGTGTTTCGTGAGTTTAAAATTTGTAAGATTCTTTATGGAGGTTTCGCAGCAAAATCCGCAGCTGGGGCCGTTGCAAAATCCGTAGGTAAATATCTTGAAGAAGATGAACAGTACCCTGGGTTTGTGGAGTATGCGTGCAAGGCTTTGTGTGGTCGGTCCACTTTTTCTAATTCTCTTTATCCACTACCATCACGCGTGTTACGCGTTCAATGGCCAGTCTACACTCAATGGCTCTCTCTCCCCCTCTCATTCGTCAGTCCGGTGCTCAGTGGGCCAGGTTTTGACTCATTCGATTCACTTTTATTTTTCTTTTATATATTTTATACGAATAGAATAAATAGCAGCAAAGAAGCGCTGGTTCATTGGCCAAGGGGAACAAAGGGTGGGTTTCAAGACCTGGGTTCGAACCCAGGCTTCCACAATTATTTTTCTTGCCTTTTCATGCTTCCGAATCTAGCGCATGGCATCTAGGGAACCTCATCGTGGACCCTTAACAGCAACCATGGGATCTCCTACAATTCAGATCTAATGCACCAGGATGAAGGCACATACCATGAGCATTCAATCCAGCCATATGCAATCCGGTCCAGGTTTTTTTTTCATATGTTTTTCTATTTTTATTATTTAGGTTAAATATAAATTATGTTTAAATTTTTTAATTTAATTTAGGATTTGAATAATATTATTAGGATTAGGAATATAATTAGGATTAGGAATATAATTAGGGTTTAGAACTATTTAGGATTTCTCCCGATTATTCGATTATGTTGATTATTCGACTTAATAATTGATTTAATTATTTTAACCAATATTAATTATAAAAATCAATAAAAACCCTAGAAAGATTATATCTATTAGGGTTTGCCCGATCCCATTGCCCATTTGGCGAAACATTAACCTTCGATTAATTCTCTCCTCGACCCGACTAAATCTATTAGTCGCATTAGACGAGAGATAAAAAATACATAAAATTAAAATACATTTTTATTTGCTGCCCGCAACGATCAATCTATCGATCTGAGTAACCAGCAATGCCCATAATCCGTTAGCTATAGTGACCAAATCTATTGGTCATCGCATCTAACGGTGCCATATCAAATCAGGTTGTATGCCAAACCTCAAAACACTTTCGTCTTTCAAATAAAATTTCAAACTACGACAGGCCACTCAAAAAGCCTTTAAACAATTTCAAACCACAAATTCTAATTCTAAGGCTTACAACCCTGTGCCCGAACTACGTTGACTCTGATTCTCCCTAAGGAGATACGTAGGCACTTGGATAACCAAGGCGAGTCCCCCTCCCTAAAATCTCAATTTTTCCCCTATTCAATTCCTTAGCTATTAACCTTAACTTTTAGCCATAAACTGTTACCTTAGATTCAAAGCCATAGGAAAGGGTTGAGGGTGCCTAACACCTTCCCTCGACCTGATTATAATAACTTACCCTGAATCTCATATTTGCATAGAGTTTCCTATTCGCCCTTCAGAATAGGTGGCGACTCTAAAACTTTTATTTTTAGGGCAGGTTGCTACAGCTGGCGACTCTGCTGGGAAATAGTGATAACAAAACTGTAAATTATTATGCTCCTAGGTTTTGACAGGGTTTAGGTTTTTGGCAAACCTTTTTAGGTTTTTGGCGAACTTTTTTAAGGTTTGGTAAATTTGCCAAAATTAGGGTTGTGAATCAGGGTTTAGGTTTTATTTATTTTCTTTTTATATTTAAATATTTAAATTTTTATTTATATATTTATTTATAATTTCTATGGATTTAGGGTTTTATATTTAAATTTTTAAATTTTTATTTATTTATTTATTCATCTACAATCTCATTCATATATATCTATTCGATTAAATATTTCTGTTAATTGAATATTTGGTATTTTTATCGCATTCTTGGGATATATAAATTGTTGTCAAACCTAAGCGTGGGAATTATATTTAAGACCAGAGGGGAATTACATCCCCTACGAGTCTTATTATAATTCCACTCCGAGTGGGTTGAATATCCGGAAAGGTCTGATACGAGGCTTGACCTTGTTGAGGGCTGGACTTGGTATTTGGCTGATCTCTCTGAGAACCTACCCCTAAAGTTCGAACCTCATGGATAAAATGAGTTGTTCTAAAATCCAAAGAGACAAAGAGTATCGGCGGCTATGAACGACCCCATGAGACTTTCTAGAACATACCAATGGGAAGGGTAGGCACCCTAAGCCGTAACGTCAAACCTATGAAGCTAGGGCTTATGTGCTTACGTGCTTATTATATATGTGCAATTTATATACTGCGAATGCCTTGCATTCTAATTTTTCCAGGTATTCCTACGTGCTCCCTAGCCTGTAGGGACTTTCCTTATATATCTTTGTACTCTTACAACTATGTGTCCTTCCCACGAAGGACATCTTCGTTTACGCGCGTCAGTTGGCCTCTCGATGGCCATGCGATTTAGTGACTGTCATGAACAGTCACCTCGTGCTTACATCTACGCACTCCCTAGCCTGTAGGGATTCCACTTCTAGAATCGCGTCCTTCCCACGAAGGACACCTTTATTAGTGCACATTGATTGGCCTCTCGATGGCCATGCGATTCAGTGACTGTCTAGAACGGTCACCCCGTGCTTACTCCTACGTACTCCCTAGCCTGTAGGAATATTCTTTTACATCCATGTGTTTTCACAACGACGTGTCCTTCCCCGAAGGACAACTTCATTAGCATGCGTTCGATTGACCTCTCGATGGCTATGAGATCTAGTGACTGTCCTGAACGGTCACTCCATGCTCGTTTCCGCGCACCCTCTAACTTGTAGGGTTTGGATTCCCATCTATACATATTTCAACCCTAGCCTGTAGGGATTTCAATTCATCTGATATCGTCCTTATATAGGTTGTGTTCCGCATAGAGAACCTTCCACCCAAGGACTACTCCAATGGTACACGTCGAATAGGCTCTCGATGGCCGTGAGATTTGGTAACTGTCATGAACGGTCACCAGCCACTACCTTCTGCATACTCCCTAATCTAAGGGATTTCCATTGGCGTGTCCTAACATCTATCTTGCAAGGATTTCACGAGGGTATAATGTCTCCTCTAAGGCTATCCCTAGGATTATACGTTACACGTCTGCATTGCATATAAGTCATAATACAAAAAAAGAAGTCTCTCGTATACGCATGCATTTTCATTTTCATGCATTCATTTACATTGGCATTTGCACTTCTACCTTCGCCCGTATCCACACTTACCATGCTAGCTGATTTCCTGAGACTCACAAAAATAATCAAAGGATCTTAAACTATGGAGAAAGGAGGATAAATCATTGGGAATGAACTTAAAAAAAGGGGGATGCCTTTCGCCATGCCAGCCATATATCCATGCCTCCCGTAACAAGACTGTAAATGCAACAAAGGTTATCATCGAGCAAAGATTAGTTCAACAAAGAAGTTCCCTCATAGATACACACAAGGGGTATCTAGTCATAAAGGGGTTTGTCTTAGAACATATCAAATTTACAAGGACGCTCCACAATGATCTGGGGGCAAGGGTTTGTCCAACTGGGGTAATATCCTGAACAAAGAGGCATAACTACGATGGAGAAAAGGCGACGTGTGCTAAATCCACACCAAGGGGCAAAAGGTTCATAGATTTCCTCTATCAATCTACAAACTCTGGAGGTTACGAACGGTGTGACACTATTTTTAGGAAAAGCAAAAGAGGTTCAGTCAAATGAAACTCATGAAGTTCCGATACGACGAAAACCCACCACTAACAATTTATTCCCGACAGTTTTGACGTGCCCAAGGAGAACTCGAGGTTACCCTTCACTTCTACAAGTCTGAGAACTAAAGAGTAAAACAAGGTCAACGAATTTACAAAGGAGATTGTCCCTAGGATCAATAGGTTTTGTCGTGCTCAGAATTTCAGTCCCTACGATCGCTAAGTGTAACTCAGGATAAAAGTTATACCTTCGGATTAGCAACTCTAATGGGATGACCATGCAGGTTTTGGAGTCAATTCATTCGCTCACTACTACGACTTTCCAGTCGCACACTTCTATTTTTAGGATTATTAGCAAACTTATGGGAGAATGACGAATGCAAATAACTAAGTCTCGCTAAACATATGCTTTCAAGGTAAGACCGAGCCGAGGATGTATAGGCATTGTTTCAATTCCCAAACATTGGAGATATAAGGATGTTAATCCCTCGTTACCCCCTCGAGCCAGGAGTTGGAGTTTGTTTCTACTTTTCAAAAAAACCTTGATTTCAACCAGGGGCAGGTTAGATTTTGATTTAATTCAATGGTGTATTTTGGTTGTCAAGAGAATCATTCAATCCAAGCAAAGGTTCAAACATAAGGATCAAGCAAAGCAAAGGTTCAAGCATATCTTATTCCTTGCATGCATCCAAGATTGAGGAAACAATGGAGGTAACATTCACAACATCTTCTTCCTCAATATATCATTCAAGATCGAGGACGTATCAAAGACGAAGCTTGCAAATCAAAATCAATATGGCAGTCACAACATTCAATATCCGAGGATAAAAACTCAAAAGGAGCATTAAAAAAAGAGAGCGCCTGCTAAGTCAAAATGAAAAATTACATGAAAGAAAACAAAAACGACTTAGGCAAAAATTAGGGCATCCCGATGGATCAAACTCAAAAGATTTGGTTCATGCAAAAATAAGAGATAAAGATAAAGGCGAAACAAAAGGATAATCTTGTGACTGCTAAACCATCAAAGCTTCACATCAATGCTTGGATCTTTACAACACTTTTCTCAGTGCTTGAATCTCTACTAAGGCTTCTGCTCAACATTAAGACTGAAACGATTATCTTGCAAACAAAGCACATTCATTGGATTAGGCGAATTTTTAGGACCTGGAGAACATCAAGGAGAAAGGGGTGGGATAAATAAAATTTTGAGCCTTATATCCATTGTTTCTTAAAACATGAACCAGGCCAAGTTAAACCATTTAAAAGTCCTAATTGAGGCAAGGTTAACCACGAAAGCATATTAAGTAGGAATTGTTATACTGACTCCTATGTTTGTTAAAACTACTTCTAATCACTACGCTTCTTCAAGCATTCACTTATAATCATCCTGTCCTAATTCATAACGGACTTCAATTTCAAAACGTGCATACGCATCACATTGGAGTTACTTCTCAAATGGTACAACGTCATCTACGAATATACACTTAGCATCGAGGAAATCTCGAAACTAGTTTAATCAAAGGCGATCATTTCGAATAAAGACTCTGGAATAGGGGAACCACATCTAGGGGGTTCTCCTAAACAGGAGAAAAATTTCAAGGATCACAGGGGCATGCAATCAAACATCCTATTAACTAGGGGTATTCATCCTAAAGGTTCAACCGACTTGGGGCACACCTCGAAGCAATAACAAAGAGGGGCATGTCAAACATGGGAAGAATTCAAATTCACAGGATAGAACACTATGGATAGTCCTCCATATCCTGGAGATCAAGGGCATATCCTTCAATCTAAACGTTAAAACACATGACAAGGTTATTCCTTGGGGCACCTCCCTCATAACTTGGAGATCATAGGCATCTTTTTCTACTAAACATTGGGGCATTGGATATAAAACCCATAAGGTAAACAACAAAAGGGAAAGGCGTTCTCGCACTTTACAACATCCGACAAATCTTTCTCCTAACTACGATCTTCAAAAACAGGTATCGAGGAATCGCGCTAGCATCACACCCCACCTTATCAAACAAACCTGCAACTCCAGCGAGCTATATACGCTTAGGGTATCAACAACCTATCATTGGAGTATCATGCAAATACATATAAATCATGCATTACATACATGGGTCGATACATTACACCATACCGTTTCAGGTAGTCTTCTTTAAGACAAATCCTACGATCCTTTCTAGGAACCTCTTCAGGTAGTCTTCTTCAGGACATTCCTTTTCTAAGTACCTTTTTAGGTAGTTTTTTTAAGACATCTATCAGCCTTTCCAGGTAGTCTTCTTTAAGACACTCCTTATCATTTGCAAAAAAAAAAAACTTATCAGGTAATCTTCTTTAAGACATTCTTTTGCCAAGAACCTTTTCAGGTAGTCCTCTTTTAAGACATTCTAAGTACCTTTTTAGGTAGCCTTCTTTAAAACAATTTGTCATCCTTTTCAGGAACCTCTTCAGGTGGTCTTCTTTAAGACATTTTACGAACCTTTCTGGGTGGTCTTTTCTAAGACATTCAATGTCCTCTCCAAGAACCTCTTCAGGAAGTCTTTGTAAAACATTTTCAGCCTTTCCAGGTGGTATTCTTCAAGACAAATTTCTATCTATTCTAAGAACCTTTCCAGGTAGTCTTTTTTAAGACAAATTTCTATCCATTCTAAGAACCTCTTCAGGTAGTCTTCTTCAAGACAAATTTTCATATCCATTCCAGAAACCTTTTTAGGTAATCTTATAGAAGACAGTACTTCGTTCCACTCGCTACATCAATCAACATATACATAAGCATAAGCATTATCCACATACATATACATTACCAAGATGGCATAAGCATAGCCATGGTGTAGGGGAAAACATGGATTAAACAAGTTCAATGGGTTTAAGGAGATAAAATATCGGGATTGACGTCAGCATCAGCATACATACATATGCATTAGCATATGCATATCATCTAGTGCATTAACATACTACAAAAGTCTTCCGACCCTCGAGTCGTTAGTTTCCAACCCTCGTGTTGTGATAGGTGTGTTTTCCGACCCTCGAGTCGTGAGTTTCCAACCCTCGTGTTGTGATTGAGGTGTTTTTCGACCCTCGAGTCGTGAATGTCTGACCCTCGAGTCGTGAGTTTCTAAACATATCGTTTCCTTTCCGAACCTTGAGTCGTGAATATTTGACATGCTATTTTCTCCGACCCTCGAGTCGTGAGTCTCCAAACAGGTGAATCTTTTTCATGCAGGTAAGTTTGCTAGAACGGTAGTAAATGATTCCTCTTATACAGGTACGCTTGTCAGATCCATGGCAGGTAATTCCTTTGGTGCAGGTGAGTCTGCTAGAACTATAGTAAATGATGAAGGATAGAAAAACACTTAGAAAGGGGGGGGTTTGAATAAGTGTAGTCTAAAAACTTGAACGATAAAAACAAATTGCACAGTTATTTTTATCCTGGTTCGTTGTTAACTAAACTACTCCAGTCCACCCCCTTGGAGTGATTTACCTCACCTGAGGATTTAATCCACTAATCTCAACAAATTACAATGGTTTTCCACTTAGCCCGCGACTAAGTCTTCTAGAGTTTCCTTATCACAATCTGATCACTCTAGGAACAATTGCTTAGACACAAGCTAAGACTTTCTAGAGTATCCTGACCACCACGTGATCACTCTAGTTACAACTACTTAGACACAAGCTAAGACTTCCTAGAGTATCCTGATCACACTTGATCACTCTAGTTACTTACAAATTAATGTAATCAAATTCTAAGAGTATTACAATGCTTCTGAAAAGCTATAATCACAACAGTGATATTTCTCTTAAAGTTTAAGCTTAATCTCACTAATATATTACAACAGTAATGTAGTGAGCTTTGATGAAGATGAAGTTTGTGAGCTTTGATTTGAACAGCGTTTCAGCAAGTTAGTATTCACAGAATTCGTCAGAATCGGTAACCTTGCTTCTCATCAGAACTTCATATTTATAGGCACTTGAGAAGATGACTGTTGGGAGCATTTAATGCTTTGCATATTCCGTACAGCATTGCATTTAATGTTTCACTCTTTTGTCAACTACCTCGAGCCTTGTTTACACTGTGTCTACTGACGTTGCCTTTAATAGCTTCTAACGTTCCTTTTGTCAGTCAGCGTAGCCTGCCATCTTGTACTTGCTTCTGATCTGATGTTTGTGTATACAACGTTTGAGTATCATCAGAGTCAAACAGCTTGGTGCAAAGCATCTTCTTGTCTTCTGACCTTGAAGTGCTTCTGAGCGTGATACCATGAGAACTCCAATGCTTCTGCTTCTGAACTCAAGTTCTTCTAATGCTTCCATAGACCCATGTTCTGATTCTGCTTTGACCATCTTCTGATGTCTTGCCAGACCATGTTTTGATGTTGCATGTTGAACCTTCTGAGTCAAAGCTTCTGAGCGCTGATTTGTGCATACTCTTTATATATTTCCTGAAAGGGAAATTGCAGTGTATTAGAGTACCACATTATCTCATACAAAATTCATATCCTTGTTATCATCAAAACTAAGAATATTGATCAGAACAAATCTTGTTCTAACAAATGATTCCTCTTATGCAGGTATGCTTGTCAGAACCATGGCAGGTAATTCCTTTGGTGCAGGTAAAATTTGTCCGAACCAGGGCAAATGATCCAAATGGTGTAGGTGAAATTTGTCCGAACCAGGGCAAATGATCCAAATGGTGTAGGTAAAATTTGTCCGAACCAGGGCAAATGATCCAAATGGTGTAGGTGAAATTTGTCCGAACCAGGGAAAATGATCCAAATGGTACAGGTGAAATTTGTCCGAACCAAGGGCAAATGATCCAAATGGTGCAGGTAAAATTTGTTCGAACCAGGGCAAATGATCCAAATGGTGCAGGTGAAATTTGTCCGAATCAGGGCAAATGATCCTATTGGTGCAGATGAGTTTGCTACAACCCTAGCAAAGGATCCTACTGGTGCAGGTGAGTTTGCGATAACCCTCGCAAATGATCCTAATGGTGCAGGTGAGTTTGCGATAACCCTCGCAAATGATCCTATTGGTGCAGGTGAGCTTGTCAGAATCATAACAAGTGATCCCTCTTACAAATCCTCGCTATGTAAGACTCAGACTTTAGCAGGACGATTCTTTTCTCCCACACTCGAATAAAGGGGTTTTGCAAAGTGTTCTACAACAAGATTTTCAAAGGTTTCTTCAATTGGGTTTATCACGTGAGTCCCTCAGCAGTAATATTCTCCAAAAAACATCATCAATAACACACAAAGGTTTTATCTTCCTTTTCAGAATTACTAACATACTTCAATTGACATAACTAACAATCGTGCATCATTCAACTTACATACCTCATTCATACATAATGCATATCCATACATCGCCCTCATTTATTTTGAGAGGCTCGCTGCATCATACATGTATGCATCATAGTATTGCATAAAATTCAGGTTGCCTTTTTAGGCCGTGCTACGATCAATGCACCTGGTTTCTTTCGAAAGCATCTACTTCACAGTCAAAAAAGGGGTATTTACCCTGGGTGGCATCTCTAAGCCCATCTCCCATGGAATGTCTTCCCAACAAATGCAAATTTTAGGGTATTTTTAGTGTCCAATCATCTTCTACCTTTAGATCACGATAGGCAGACGTGCCTATCTAACTCTTCAGGTCTAAGAAGATTGAACAGGGGCAGCTGTCATACCCCAAAATTTTCCCTCCTCTATGCATCTTCAATGGATCAAGGTTCAAAGGTTTATTCAAGTCACTCTCTCCTAATCGAAGGTTCAAATTAGGGTTTTTAAAGAAGAAAGTCAACTCAACTTTGACTGGTCCTAACTTTCACATGGAGCATCAAAAATTTCCCAAACAAAGCCTATTATGATAGAAATTTGATTCTCTACAACTTTGTCTCTCACAAGCCAAGGCCAGAAATGCTTCATTTAAGAGATGTGGTCCAATACATTACAGGTCCTCCAAAAAGTCAACAAAAACACCTTTTGGGTCAAAGCTCATAACTTAAACATGGAAGCTTCAATTGAGATGAAACCAAAAGGAGGTTTTAAAGGACTATTTAAGCTTTCTAAAAAGTCATAGAGTGCATTAATATGATTAAAATTGAGGGAGATACGATGTGCGCAAGTTGGTCAAATTTCAAGAAAGGCATGGAACCCTAATGGGTGATTTTCACAATTTTGAATTAGTGAGCCTAAATTTTGGACTTTAAACATGATTATGAGTTCATATAGGACCTATGAATCTATTCATATAATTTTGGATTATTATTTAATTTATTTGTATTTTTATTCATTTATAAAAGCAAATTAATTAAGCAAAAAATCCAAAATTGTGAAATAAATTGTATGGGTTCATTTTCTATCATCTAAGGGCCCAAGAGACATCCAAAGAATAATCAAAGTCATGATGCATGATTATGGAGAAAGGTCTTCCAATATTAAAGAGAAATAATATATATTTCTATAAAAAAATGTTCTCTCCAAATAGAAGATATTCAAGCCCACCAAATTGACCTAATACACCCATATATATAGAAAAAATGTTCAACAATAGGGGGGACGGAAAAATTATCCAAAGCACTAGGGTTTCAAAGGAAAAATTCTAAAGGATGGTGTAACTTTCATATTCCTGATTCAAGAGGTTTTAAAGGTCTCCCAATCATTCAATCTGCGTCTTAAGGTACCACATGGTGAGTTTGCATGGCTTATAATGTCCCATAACGCCCAGAACGTATTTATCAGGTTCTTCACATTCTTATACGTATAGTTTTTGTTTTGCACATATTGTTGCGTTTTGATCCAATCTAACCATTCCCTTGAGTTCCTTGTGTGATTTTTAGAAGGTTTGAACCATTATAACGAAGCTTTCACGCGCAAACCAATACTTGCCATGGCTAGGGCATAATCAAGCTCCATCATCGTATTGCATGTTGCAGGGTGTTTCAGCCCAAAAGGACTCCACCATTGAATTCATAAGACCTTGTTTAGTGGATCTAGACTCTTTTTATTTTCGTTTACCGTGTGTTTCGTGAGTTTTAAATTTGTAGGATTCTTTATGGAGGTTTCGCAGCAAAATCCGCAGCTGGGGCCGTTGCAAAATCCGCAGGTAAATATCTTGAAGAAGATAAACAGTACCCTGGGTTTGTGGAGTACGCGTGGAAGGCTTTGTATGGTCGGTCCACTTTTTTCTAATTCTCTTTATCCACTACCATCACGCGTGTTACGCGTTCAATGGCCAGTCAACACTCAATGGCTCTCTCTCCCCCTCTCATTCGTCAGTCCGGTGCTCAGTGGACCAGGTTTTGACTCATTCAATTCACTTTTATTTTTCTTTTATATATTTTATACGAATAGAATAAATAGCAGCAAAGAAGTGCTAGTTCATTGGCCAAGGGGAACAAAGGGTGGGTTTCAAGACCTGGGTTCGAACCCAGGCTTCCACCATTATTTTTCTTGCCTTTTCATGCTTCCGAATCTAGCGCATGGCATCTAGGGAACCTCATCGTGGACCCTCAACAACAACCATGGGATCTCCTACAATTCAGATCTAACGCACCAGGATGAAGGCACATACCATGAGCATTCAATCCAGCCATATGCAATCCGGTCCAGGTTTTTTTTTCATATGTTTCTCCCGGTTATTCGATTATGTCGATTATTCGACTTAATAATTGATTTAATTATTTTAACCAATATTAATTATAAAAATCAATAAAAACCCTAGAAAGATTATATCTATTAGGGTTTGCCCGATCCCAATGCCCATTTGGCGAAACATTAACCTTCGATTAATTCTCTCCTCGACCCGACTAAATCTATTAGTCGCATTTGACGAGAGATAAAAAATACATAAAATTAAAATACATTTTAATTTACTCCCCGCGACGATCAATCTATCGATCTGAGTAACCAGCAATGCCCATAATCCGTTAGCTATACTGACCAAATCTATTGGTCATCGCATCTAACGGTGCCATATCAAATCAAGGTTGTATGCCAAACCTCAAAACACTTTCGTCTTTCAAATAAAATTTCAAACTTTGACAGGCCACTCAAAAAGCCTTTAAACAATTTCAAACCACGAATTCTAATTCTAAGGCCTACAACCCTGTGCCCGAACTACGTTGACTCTGATTCTCCCTAAGGAGATACGTAGGCACTTGGATAACCAAGGCGAGTCCCCCTCCCTAAAATCTCAATTTTCCCCCGATTCAATTCCTTAGCTATTAACCTTAACTTTTAGCCATAAACTGTTACCTTAGATTCAAAGCCATAGGAAAGGGTTGAGGGTGCCTAACACCTTCCCTCGACTTGATTATAATAACTTACCCCGAATCTCATATCTGCGTAGGGTTTCCTATTCGCCCTTTAGAATAGGTGGCGACTCTAAAACTTTTATTTTTAGGGCAGGTGTCTACAATCATAACTAGAGCTTCGTAACTCGTAATGACGTGGTTCCAGTGGCAAAATATTGCTAACGAAAAGGGCTACAACTTTGATGTTGAAGTCAAGGCCAAATTCTGAAGTCACAGGCTGACACGGCCGTGTCAAAGTGACACGGCCGTGTCAGGAGGCCTGGGACAAAAAATACCAAATTTTAAGCTGACAAAAGCTGACACGGCCGTGTCAGCCTGCGCGTCAGATTTTAGAAATTCAGCTTTTTATGATTTTTAAAGAACCAGAGGGCAGTTTTGGTATTTTACCTAGACTAGGAAACCTATGAGGATAAATACGTGATTTGGAGAAGGAGAAAAGGACTTTTTAGCCGAGAGAAGAATACATGATTGATGATTGGAGAACACGAGGGTTTGGGAGAGAAGAAGGTTTTCATGAACGAAAGCGATTGAAGATCAACTTTCATCTCAATTCTTGTAATGTCTCTATTTTATATTTTGTTTTCTTTGAATGATATGAGTAGCTAAACCCCCCAATGCTAGGGGGTGTCCCTGATTGGATCATGTAATGACTTTGAATTCTTAATTTCCTCAATTGCATGTTTTATTATTCAATTTGATTGTACAATGTTTTTATGCTTTCTTTGTCGTACAAACAAGGATTGATTTACGGTTAATAATTTGCTGGACCGCGATTGTTAAGGTTTTTGTACAATTAGATTATAGTAAATATCACCTAGGAATAGGAATACCCTATAGTTACCGATTAACTCTTGATAAAATAATTGCTTGATTTCATAATAAATCTTTAAGGAATTAGGATTTAGGTTGAATGTTCAAAGGTTTTCCTGCTAAGGAATTAGGGGAAAATATCCTAAAGGGCTGGTAATTGAATAGTATGAAATTGTAGAGGAGTTCTAAAATCCAAGGTTATTATAGGGACAGTCACACACTTTATCCTAGCATAATACTCATATTTGTCAAAAAGTGAATTTACTTTTCTGCTTATTTTAATTATTGTTTAGTGACAATTTGCAAACAAAACCCCAATATTACAATTTGAACTCGATATTACTACGCAGTCCTTGAGATCGACATTCAGGGAATTTCTATATTATTACTACAGAGGCAAAATAGTACACTTGCTATTTTACCAATCAAGTTTTTGGCGCTGTTGCCGGGGATCGCCGAAGATAACAGAGTTTTAAATTTAGTTCAATTAGAATTTTGTTGCTCTGCGACTAAAATTTATTTTCTGCATATTTTTCTTTATTTATATTGTTCATCAAACTAATAATTTTCTAACCTGTGTATGCGAGGTAAGACCTCAGCTGAATTTCCTTTTGACGCAGAAATTGAAAGAACTCTGCACGCACGGCGCAGACAAGCTCGGTTGGCTAAGCTGGAATCTGAAGAAGAAATTGTTACAGTTCATTCAGGTTCATATTCTGAAAGTGAAGAAGAAGTCATGGGTGAAAATCCTCCTCCTCCTCCTGAGAGGCTCCTTGGTGACTACGGGGTTGCAAACACACCGGGGGAAGACAAACAGTTGTTAACCAACCGGTAAATGCTGCCTACTTTCAACTGCACCCAAGCACCATTAATCAGCTTGAAAGGAAACCTTTCACCGGAAAGGTTAACAAAGACGCAAACAAGCATCTGCAGAGATTTTTGACCATGAGCACCACTCTAAAAATTGACGGTCACCCGGAAGAAGCAAAGAGGCTTAGGATGTTTCCTTTCACTCTAGCGGAAGAGGCAGAAGAGTGGTTCTATTCTCTACCAGCGGGCAGTATCACATCGTGGGAAGAGATGGAAAAGGCTTTCCTAAATGAATATTTTCCAGTGTCAGTCTTTCTACGAAAAAGGTATGAAATTCTTAACTTCAAGCAAAGGAGGGTGAATCTTTGGGGGATGCCTATAAAAGGTTCAAGAGGACTCTGGTGGCATGTCCAACACACAATATGGACTAAACTGAACAGATGCAAATGTTTGTCAACGGGCTCAGAATCAAGACAAAGCAGTTGATCAACATAGCAGTTGGAGGCTCAACAAATTTCACAACAGCCTCTGGTGTCATCAAGATCATTGAAGCAATATCTGCATATGAGCATTTGGAGTTGTATGACAGGTGTACGAGCAAACCTGAAGGAGTTATTCATATGAAGCTAGAAACCAACAAAATTCGGGTCGAAGATGCAATAGCGGCTGAAGTTGAAAAGAGATTGAAGGCTATGAATATAGGTACACAACAGGTGGCTCAAGTGCAACAAGCTCCACCTATAATCTGTGAAATTTGTAATGGCCCTCACCAAACTGTGTATTGTGTTGCTACTCCCAAGCAAATTGAAGAAATCAAATTTTTGAGGCAAAATAATCCGTATTCTAACACCTATAACCCAGGGTGGAAGAATCATCCCAACTTCGCTTGGAAAGATCAACAACAAAATCCTCAGAAGGCGGAGTGGGAAGTAGCTATTGAAAGATTGGCTGGACAATGCTCTCATTTCAAGAAGAGACAAGAAACAACCACAGGAACACCGCAGCTTCGATCAAAAATCGGGAAGTTCAAGTGGGTTAAATAGCACAACATCTCACTCTTCAGGCACAAGGTACCTTTCCGAGCTCAACTGTGAAAAATCTGAAAGACCAAGAGAAGATTAATGTTGTTACTACAAGGAGTAAGAAAGTGGAAGAATCGGAAAAAGAAAAAGAGGAAATAGATGATCCCTTGGTCATTGAGGTAGATTTGGAGATAATAGAGAATGTGAAAGAGCCCGAAATTGTGATACCACCGGTTAAGCCACTTGAAGAGAAAAAAAGAAAGATGCTAAACCGGCAATCAAGCTACCTTTTCCTTCTAGAGTGACAAATAAGAATTCAACAGAAAATGATTTTGAGAAGTGTCCAGCCTTGTTTAAAAAATTATAGGTTAATCTACCTTTCTTTGAAGCACTTGAGCACATGCCTTTGTACAAAAAGTTTATGAAGGAGGTTATCGGTAAAAAGAGACCAGTGGGAGGAGAACCAAAAATTGCAACTGAAAAGTGTAGTATAGTCTCACCAGAAAGGAGGATCCCAATCAAGAAGAAAGATCCTGGAGCAGTGGAAATTCCGTGCACCATCAATGACAGATCGTTCAAGAAGGTGTTAATTGATTCTGGTTCTAGTGTAAGTTTAATGCCATTGTGTATCTTCAAAAAGCTTGACATTGGAAAGATAAGCGAGAGTGAGACCAAATTGAAATTTGCTGATCACACCATTAAGCAGTCATATGGGATAGTTGAAGATGTATTGGTGGAGATTGGTGAGTTTATCTTTCCAGTTGATTTCCATATTATGGACATTCCCGAAGATGAAGAGACTCCTATCCTTCTTGGACGGCCATTTTTTATTACTAGTCGATGCAGTCTGGATCTCGAGAAAGGGACACTAACAGTAAAATCATCTGATGAAGAGGTAACAATGAAGGTCTTGGTATGATTAGAAGTGAGGGAGAAAGCAAAATTCCAAAACCTCTCCCAGAAAAAGTCTCGAGCATAGTCTCTCATGTGGGCTCAGCTCAGGCATCTATGATAAGTTTTGCGTTCATTCAAGTCAAAAAGAAGAAAAAAGAGGACAATCAAAGTGAGAAGATGAAAGTAGGTAGTAACTTGAAGAGAAAAGAAACTAGGTTTGGAGAAGTGACAAGCAACCAGGTTTGGAGAAGGAAATACCCTCCATAATAATGGGTAATGGACCGTCGAGCCATGCGACGTTAAACGAAGCGCTTCGTGGGAGGCAACCCACGAATTTAATAACGTTTTCTGTTTTGTTTTGTTTGTTTTGTTTTCAGGCAATAAATGGGGCATTACTAATGAAAGATATGAAGCAGAAATTGGTAGGGCATATCCCTATGTAAGTCACCCTTCTCACTCGTGTTCGAAAACATTGAGGTCAATGTTTCATTCAGGTGTGGGGGGGTTTCCTTTCGGTTTTCTTTCATTGCTTTTATTTCATTTAATGCATTTCTTGTTTTTGGTTTTGGTTTTATTTTTATTTTAGCCATTGTGTTACAGATTGATTGATAGTTGATGGATGAATATGGGATTAGTAGCTATTGGATGAAAGATTCCCTCCCCGAACTTAACCTCTCGAGGTACTTTGGAAGTGGACATAGCCGAAAGTGTCGGATGCAACTTGAAGAACTGGACTGAGAAGGTAAGTGGTGAAATCGAGCCGGAAAGGAAAGTCACATGACATAAAGGGTGTGTTGAAGCTGCAAACTTAGCCTACAAGGTGAGGAACATAAAAAGCCAAACACATGTAAAGATCATCATGAGAGTGAAATCAGGTATGACTTTATCTCTCTAATTTTGTGTTTGTCCTACCGACACAATACGAATATGAAATCACACACTGAGCCACTTGTTTATTCTCCCCAGAGCCTTTCCGTCCTTCATTTATTTTTGTTTTATCCCTCGTTAAACCCGTTGAGCCATTCCCCCTTGTTTATTTCATCCCACACATGTCATCCTTAATCATAATTCTATCATCTTTGTTTGGCACTTGTGTAATTATTGTTTCTTTTGAATTTATGTGAAATTGTAAGTTTGGGGTGGTGCTTAAGAAAATAAAGGGCAAGTGTGAATTGAAAAAAAAAGAGAAAAGAAAAGTGTGTAAAGCACAAGAAAAAAAAAAGAAGAAAGAAAACAAAAAGAAAAAAAAATAGTTTGAAACACTTGCCTAAAAAGATTTGAAAGACTCGAACGATGCTGATTACCCGGTAATTAGGTAAAAATGAGAGTCTAAGAAGAAACCCCCTCACACAAACTTGAACACAAAGACAAGAAGAATAACATAAGTGGTAGTTCACAAACCATTTGCATGTCAATTCCTTATTTATCCTTCCTTCCAACTCAGCCCCGTTACAACCTAAAAAGTCCTCAAAAGTGTGTGAATTCTTTTTGTGTAGTGAAAGTAGGATGTATGCAAAGTCAAGGGTTGATATTGCATATCGTGATGTTGAGCGAAAAACACTCTAACCCCGAGAGACAATGTGAGAAGTGTGAAAAGTTTGCAGGTGAAATACACTCTGATATAAAGTGTGATGGACAACAAGGTTCGATAAGCCCAAAAGCTTAATCAAGAAAGGGAAGCAAGTTACAAAAGACATCGACTATGTTGGGGAAAAGAAAAGTTTAAGGTGACCTCAGTTTGATCTCTTGCATCACTTGAGGACAAGCAACGAGATAAGTTTGGGGTTGTGATCGGTCACCATTTCTACCTAGTTTTATTATAAATTCGGCACAAGATCATCAAGTTTGGTAACACTTTGAGTTGTTTATTAAGAGTTTTCATTGATTTCTCTTTGTTTTGTTAATTAGCTTGCATTATGTTATTTATTTTATAATCATGTCTTTTTAGATGCTTTTGATCTCTCTACTTCGTGGTTGTAGGTTAACTCTGGATCAAAATGAAATTTCACAAGTGTTGGTGTAAAAGAAGCAGAAAATTCAACAGAGATGAAAGTCAGGGGGCTGATACGTCCCGTGTTAGCAAGTGTGAGATCTGGAAATTTTCAGCATGTTTCTCATCGTGACAAGCGTGTAGTATTTTGATCATAACTAGAGCTTCGTAACTCGAAATGATGCGGTTCCAGTGGCAAAATTTTGCTAACGAAAAGGGATACAACTTTGATGTTGAAGTCAAAGCCAAACTTTGATGTGGCAAAAATATTTTATATATAACAAAAATAATTAAAATAACAAACAAAAAAAATTAGAAAATACCTTTTCTCCACCTCAAATGGCGACATGCCTTCATGTGGCAGACAGGGCCCACCATGTCTCCATTCCAATTAGTGACATGGTTTCTTGTGACGCTGGGGTCCACCTTTTCTCCATTCTGAATGGCGACATGGTTTAAAGGTGTGGCAGTCTGGGAAATTAATTTTAACTTGTGGCATTTTGGGAATAGTGTTTCACAGATGTGGCAGTCTGAGAAAAAATTCGCTGAAATGACCAAAAAGTCAAAGAAATGATATTTTATATAATACTCCCTCCGTTCCTTTTTAAATGTCACTTTTGTGATAATTTTTTGTTCCCTTTTAATTGTCACTTGCAAAATTCTAGGTAATATTAATTGCACTTTGTCAAAATTAACCCTAATCATTTATTGTAGAGAGAGAAAAAGCTAAATAGATGTGACAAATAGTTAAGGGTATTATGGGTAAAATGAATGTTATTTTCTAAAAAGTAACAATAATTATGACCTTTCTTGGTATGTGTAAAAAGTTAAAATGTGACAATTATAAAGGAACGGATAGAGTATTTACAAAGAACAATGATTCCTATGTTACTGTTTACATACTGCTCTCTGACCTATACAATATCCAAGCCTAAATGTTTTCTGCTGCCACCAACAACGACATATATACGCCTAATCTCATCATGAACAAGTATTTTAAATCAATATGATATGAGATAGATTGTAGGTTCAATTCCATTGTTTAAATTTTACCGGATATTATTTTTTAATTAGTTCATACTTTTTATTAAAATACAAGTTGAAGAATTACATATCAAATCATTTTCATATATAAATGTTTATTTTTTATTTTTTGAAAAATAAAAAAATAAATATTAAGTAAAACTAATATTTTTTAACATCTCAATTATGTATTTATTATTTTATTATAATAAAATAGACTTAAATGATTTTATCTCAAATAATTTTTTATGAATTGAAAGACTGACTTTGACATTTTTTAACATAAATATATAGTATCAAAATTTTCATACCTTATGGAATTCAATGGACGGATATCTCTTTTGTTTCACCTTCAATGCCTTTCTTTCAGGAAGTCTGTTGGTATTAATAACTATTAACTTTGTTGACCTGTGTTTAACGCTTTCAAACATATCCTTGTTATGGTTTACTCTCCTTGTATATTTGTACCCTTTATATCTTTTATCATCAACATTTACCTCAACTGTATTAGACGAAACATATTTCAATTCCCTTAAATCTGATGCTTTCTGCCATTCACAAAACTTGTATTTAAAACTTCAGGTTGTTAAAAGTTGAGACAGACAAGCTTGAACAACTCCGTTTTAGTATGACACACGGTATCAGTTTTAATCGCTATAACACAGAGATCAACCAAGTTTTGTGAAGCTTGGTGTTTGTATTTATCTTTATGGCATGTCTCATGCAATTTTACTTTATTTATATAAAGTTTCTTTTACTGTTTCAAAAAAAATTTGACTAGGTAGCTTTTTTCAGGATATCCAACATAATAAACATGGCTATTACATAAAATTGGCCATATGCAGCCACGTACACATGAATTCATATTTCATCAGTGTGTCTTGCCTAGATCACTGGTACTTGTTGTAATTATTATATTATTTGTTCCAAAATGACAAGAGAAGTGGATTTGAAAATTGGCAACACTTCATGAAGAGTTGTAAAATGAAACCATGCAATTTTTTAGGTGTGTTTGTAGGCCAATCATTGTGACTTTTGGTAAAAGATATTGTTTCACCAAGGGTCACTACCTTGTGAAACAATACCAATGTGGCCTATAAATAATTCATTATGGATTAAGAAAATCACATCACAAAAATGCAAATCCTCTAGAATAATTCTAGAGCACTCTTTGCTACATTCAAGTTTTCGTCGGTCTTGCGCAAACTCAAGAAGGCTGAATTATCCTGGATATTCCTGCGTAGAAACTCCAAGACAAATTGGGAGTGCTTGAAATACTATAAGGAAAGAGTTCCATACACGATTCTAGCCTCGATTCCATTCGGTTTAAATTAATTTTCTAACAAACTTATAGTATTTTAAATAATGGCAATCGAGACTTCCGTTTCAAGTATCAGAAGAAAAAATGAAAGCGAAAATTCCAATTTACGATGGTACGTTTGCTGTGAAAATATTTTTATAATATAATGTTTTCGACATATATTTCATGTGATCATTTTTAGAGAATGTGGTGAGAAATTTGCTTTACTGTTATTTAAAGCATGAAACAATTTGAATTGAATTGAATACAACTAAAAGAAAAATCCGTTAAGTATAGGCTTATAACACATCCTCTAGCACTTGAGTGGATTTTATCTTAGTAAATTCTATCTAGTTAGTCTTAAGGGTGTGTTTGGTTGTGGTGAGAAATTGAAAAGAGATAAATAAGAAAGAGAGAGTATAAGAAGAGAGAAAGATGAGAGAAATAGAGTAGATTTGAGATATTGTTTGGTTTAAGAGACAAAGAAGAGAAATAGAAGAGAGAGAAGTGTTGATAAAATTTGAAAGTACCAAAATATCCTTTTATTAAAAAAATTCATTTAGTTCACTTTTTATTTTATATTTATTAATTTCAGTTAATTAATTAAATTATTTAACTTAATCTATGTATTAGATAATTTAAAAATATGATCAAATTAATTAAACTATTTTAGATCATTTATTTTATTTAAAAAATAATTAATTTATTAAGAGTTAAATTAGTTTTAATCACGTATAGAGGATATAGAAAAGTACTACATCAATTTAGGTGGAAAAAAAAAGTCATTAATTTACGTTGAAAAAAATAAAGTAGAAATGTGTATTGTTTATGAATAACAAAGCAAAGGAAGGATAAGGGTATGTATGGAAAGTGGAAAAAAATTAGATGCTACAAAAAATCTTCGCTTATTAGTGGAGAAAGGAAAAAGTGGCGGGTCCCAGCATAATTCTATCTCTCTTCTCTATTTCTTAGCATACCAAGCAGGAGAAGTTTGGTATTTCTCTCAAACTTCTCTCCCCCTTATTTCTCTCTTCTCTATTTCACTCATACCAAACATAGCCTAAGAGTTTGATTATGGATATTATAATTTTTTGGTAATTGATAATTGAAATGTTTTATAAACAATTAAGATGTTAATGACGTTGATTTAAAAAATTAGAATCAAAGAGTTTCAATAAATAATAGAGATATCACCTGAGTAATTGGTCTTGATCCAAAAGCAATAAAATTGTTCTGCCGCATATTCACATGAATAAATCATGATTCTACAATTATAATATACATGTTTCAGTAAATTATTTATACGAATAGATATTGAAGGATCCTGAACAAAATACAAATAAATATATACCTGGCATTAGTAATTTTGTATCTTTTAATAGTATTGTACATGATCAAATTTGTAAGCTTTAAAAGGATATATGGTAAGTGCATGACATCACTACCAACTGAGTCGACGTGACTGTCATTAATAATTATGAATACAAAAGAATATATACATTCATAATTAGGTGCAGGTGCAGGATATGTAATTAAATTCATATAATTTTAAATATATATGATTTTATATTGTTATTTTTTATTAATTTGTGACGACAACAAACAATTTGAAGGAAAATAAACACTTATGTTTATTTGTATGGTTAAATATGATATGTGAACAACATGTTTGTTCATCATTATGAGACATATAAACATAATTCAAAGATGGATCATGACTTATATAGACTTTTGAATTTGGAGTCTAATATAACTATTGAATTGTGAGATGTGAAATTTTCAAAACTTATCACAAAAGATAAGGAATTCGAGATTCCCACGAATGAAGAACATCGTGAGGAAAGCTCTCTACGGATAATTAAAACACGTCCCGAACTAAGGATGAATTAGTTAGAGAGTCCAAAAGGCTAAGGATCTTGGATCGAACTAAATTAATTCTCGACTTATTTCTATTTACTAATAGAGGAAAATAGTGAGAATTTTGTTCGTAAGATTCCAATTATTCTTCAAGTGGAAGATGGTCCTAATATTTAAAATGAAGAAGTATCTGCAAGGGACTTGTTTTAGAAGGATGTTATCCAAGACAAAATGGATTCAACAATGTCAAAGCATACCTGGGAACTTGTCGATCAAGACTCATTGGATGCAAGTGGGTGTTTAGAAGGAAGTATCATAGTGATGATACACTAAACACCTACAAGGACAAATTAGCAAACAAGGATTTTAGAAAAAAGAAAGGTGTTGATTATTTCGACACATATGCACTAGTAGCAAGGATAACGATAGTTAGAGTATTGTTTACATTAATTTCTTTGCATGACCTTATAGTTCATAAAATGGATGTTAAGAATAAATTCATAAATAAAGATCTCGATGAGGAAATTTACATGGAGCAACCGGAAGGTTATGTGATTCCTAGTAATGAACATTAGGTGTGCAAGTTTTTCAAATCCTTGTATGGATTAAAATATGCACCAAAACAATGGCACCAAAAGTTTGATTCTATCATTGCTAAATTTACAAATTAAAGAGAAGACACACAAGTTAGGGGGAGAATTCCCAATCTTATCAAAACAAGAATTCAAAGAGTTTGTTATCATAAAAAAGGGGGAGATTGTGAAGAAAAAGGATCAAAAGTGTCATGCACGTGTTACCCTAGGATTTCGACTTATTAATCAATGGTAAATAATCTCTAAAACAGGTGAGATTATTGAAGAATCTAAAGAGAAAAGTCTGACTAAAAGGTCTTGTTTAGTCAGAGCTGACGTTCGACTATCTACAAACCATCATTGACCAAGGTTCGACTAGACTTAGTTAATATACATGTTCGACTAGAACAAACAGAAAAAACTTAGACGTTTTGTTTAAGTATAGCACTAAGGTCGGAAGGCATCAGAAGTTAAGAGGCAGTTTCAAGCAGTTTTCTGGCAGTTTTCACAGGACGCGTGGAGGTCTCACAGTTGAAGATCTTGCATGTCGAAGACACGTGTTGACTGATAATCAGTCGACCGTTAGGAGTAGTTATTTTATTTTACTATTTAAGCAAGTTCCATAGGAATAGTTTGAGGTCCGCATTTTCTACAAAACACAAGTAAACTCAAATCTCTGTGAAATAATGAGTGACGAGTGCAACTTTGGAATGTACGTATGCGTACCAGTGTAATTTATGCAATCATTTTACATTATACTTCATTTTCAGTGCACATTTACTGCTTTCTATTGCTTTCAGTTATTCTAAAGCCTTTAATTTCAGTGTTTACTTTTACTTTAAAGTTATTGCTGCATTTAATACAAACCAAATACACGTAATAAACAAATTAAAGCAATTAGTCCTGGAATATTCTAGTTGATTCCGCAAAAGTAACCTTTAAAAAGGAAACTAGCGCTTGTTTACCATTTTTCTGGGTAAACAGCACGTCAATGATGAAGTTGACCAAGAAGGTTTAACATATAAATTCAAGTGAAGATTTGAGAGAAGTGAACATAACCAAGTTACTCATTGCAATTTATATTATACTATTTTAAATTGCTCATAATTTCATCTCTCACTTCATCTGAAACCTTCTTGCATCATCATGCATGATTATCTAAAAATATTTTTTCATCAAATTCTTGTGACAAGTGTTTGTACACAAAGTTGTGTGAGAAAATTGTGATTTTCTTGTCTCCATGTTGATTATATAATGATTATTTGTTGATCATTATCAACGACATGAATGGAACTTTAGAAACAAAGAGGTTTCTAGATTCGACATTCAAGATGAAAAGATCTTGAAATGATAGACACCATTTTCGATCAAAGTAAAGCGAACTAGTGGGGGTTAAAAACATATTGAGAAAACTTCCAAATTCAAGATGAAAGATCTTGGACTATTTGACACTCTTTAGGGGATCAAAGTAATACGAAAATAATGGGGGTTGTGAACTTAGTCAAATACACTTTGTTGAGAAAGTTCTTGATAAGTTCAAACTGTCACGTTTCAAGAAAGTGAATATTCAATTTGATCTTAGTGTCAAAATGATGATGGAAGAGTTGTGGTCATATTAGAATACACAAGTGAAATTGGTTTTCTAGTGCAATGCACTATATCCGACATAGCATTTTCAATTAGTAAATGAGTAGATTTACTAGCAATCCAAATGGTGAGGCATTGGAAGGCCATCACAAGGATTTTTGATCACAAGGATTTTGATTATCTTTTAAAAACCAAATCTTGACCTCCATTATGGTAGGTTTCCTGCCATAGTAGAAGGATATACCAATATGAGTTAGATATCGAGTGTTGGAGATCATAAATTTACAACTAAATGGATATTTATACTAGTTAGGGGTGAGATTTCTTGGAAGAGAAAGAAACAAACATGCACCACTCTCTTGACTATGGAGCCATAGTGTGTGGATCTCGCTTCCACTACTCAAGAAGTTGTATAGTTGAAGGAGCTTCTGTTGGAAGTTCCATTGGCTAAAGACATTGTTTCAAAGGTGTTAACACAATGTGATAGTCAAGCCATTTAGCAAGAGAAGTCAGATAAGTGTAAAATGAAAAGTATGGGCACTGAGGCCTTAGACATTCTTTCATGAGAAAATTGATTAAAGATGTAATCATTTCATTAACATATACATGATCGATCTATAATTTGAATTATTCATTTACTAAAATACTGGCCAGGGATTTAGTAAAGACAACCTCTAGAGGCATGAGGTTGAAACTCCATGAATAAGTGTTCCGACAATGATAGCAATCCAATCTGAAGTTAATACATCTTAACCTAAGATTCAATGGGTAACAACAAGTTGTTGATTTGGAAGCTAGTGCAACATTTTGTGACAATGTTGACTATTACATAATTGAGGGTTGAGTTTTTTTGAAAAACTCTTAATGAAGTTCTATATCGAGGAGGATATGTATCTCAAGAAATGGATACGAACAAAACTTTACATATATGAATTTAAAGATGGTGCCGACTTAAAGTGAGAGTTGGAGTTTCTCTCATGAAAAATTCATGAAACCAGGAAAAGCACATGGCCATAAATAGTGTTAGGCGAGATATGTAGGCGAAGAACCTTTAAAGAGTGTATGTATAGTAACGTCGGTCTGATCACATGGGATAACGGTTCAAAGCATAGCTACCTAACGTTCCGATTAGGCTTTGTGTTGTCTTTACTAAGGTTAAGTTCAAATCAAAAGATACCTATCTGTATTAACACTCTTTTGCTTTCTACTTTCTAAAATTGATCTTGTCATTATTAGAACAAGTGGGGAATTGTTGTAATTATTATATTATTTGTTCTAAAATGACAGGAGAAGTGGATTTGAAAATTGGCAACACTTCATGAAGAGTTGTAAAATGAAACCATGCAATTTTTGAAGTGTGTTTGTAGGCAAATCTTTATGACTTTTGGTAAAAGACATTGTTTCACCAAGGGTCGCTACCTTGTGAAACAATACCAATGTGCCCTATAAATAATTCATTATGGATTCAAAAAATCACATCACAAAAATGCAAATCCCATAGAATAATTCCATAGCACTCTTCGCTACATTCGAGTTTTCGTCGGTCTTGCGCAAACTCAAGAAGGCTGAATTATCCTGGGTATTCCTGCGTAGAAACTCCAAGACAAATTGGGAGTGCTTGAAATACTATAAGGAAAGTGTTCCGTACACGATTCTAGCCTTGATTTCATTCGGTTTAAATTAATTTTCTAACAGTAGTTACTCAGGAGCTATCAATTCCACGTAATGTTCTTTGCTGCTTCTTTTATAATTTGTTTGCATCTCAAAAGCAAAGTGTTACTTTTGTGAAAAAATTTTGTTTTAATTTAATTGTTATTTTCAAATTTTAATGTAGTAATCATTATAGTTTTGTCAAAATAACCTCTCATAAATACAATTTTAATGTAGTAATCATTATAGTTTTTGATATAGACAAGATAAGACTTATCCTATTATGTGTTTGATTCATACAAGATACCAAATATATATATATATATATATATATATATATATATATATATATATATATATATATATATATATATATATATATATATATGAGGAGGGATCAAATTACACCCGAAGAGTTACACCACGAGTTACACTCGTTCAATAACTACATCTCGAAATAATATTTTTTAAATTCAACCGTTGGATTGAAACATAATATCATATAGATCATTCCTATAAAGTTTGAGCTTAATCTATAATGATTTACTATGTCATTGAATAACATCAAAATTAACGTTATATGAAAGCTCATTTTGACGTTAATCTTTGGATATCTTGATGATATAGTAAATCATTATAGATTAAGCTCAAACTTTATAGGTATGATCTATATGATATTATGTTTCAATCCAACGGTTGAATTTAAAAAATATTATTTAGAGATGTAGTTATTGAACGAGTGTAACTCGTAGTGTAATTCTTCGGGTGTAATTTGATCCCTCCTCTCTATATATATATATATATATATATATATATATATATATATATATATATATATATATATATATATATATATATATATATATATATATATATATGAGGGTGTATCTAGTGAGAATGAATAAGTTATATGAGAATGTGAGAATGAATCAAACACTAAATTCACACAATATGGTTCAGATTCATTCTCACATTCTCATATAAAAAAGACATTCTTATATGATATGCCCTCTCTCTCTCTCTCTCTCTCTCTCTCTCTCTCTCTCTCTCTCTCTCTCTCTCTCTCTCTCTCTCTCTCTATCTATCTATCTATCTATCTATCTATCTATCTCTCTCTCTCTCTCTCTCTCTCTCTCTCTCTCTCTATATATATATATATATATATATATATATATATATATATATATAAGTTACCCTTGTAAAACAATTACATTTTTTTCAAATTATTTTTTAAAATACTTTATAATTTATAAATTGGTAAAAATAAATTTATAATTAAAAAAATTTCATCGGCATTTTTTATTAAATAATTTTAAATTTTTTTGAAAACATGATGAATTTTATTATATATGTTAGATACGCAAAATAAAAACATGTCTATATAATATATAAATGACAAATATATCCTTACAATAAAATATATTTAATTTGATAAAAAAAATAGTGTTCATATTTTTAAAATTTTAATACTTATTTTATTTTTAAATATTTCAATTTATTAGGCTTTAATTTTTTATATTATATAAAGTTAAAAAATACCCTTATCACAAATATACATATTTTTTTAAAACTATTTATTTATATTTTTAAATTTAATATCAATTTAATTTTATTTATATTTTGTCATATTTAATTTTTTATTTTAAATTATATTTTATAGGGATAAATTAAAAAATTATTTTTTAACCTATCATGCCCAATTCTAACTCAGTTCATAATCAGAATAACAATTTGAACTAATGAGGTAGTGTTATACCCCAAAATTTGCCCGCATCTTTTTTTCAGAAAGAAGGCAACAGACTTCTGTCTAAAAATTGGGAGTTTCATATAATCTTGGATTTTATTCCATAAATATCCTTATTTTATGAATACTCGGTTTTTAGAATTTTTCTTATACTGTATTTTGGCTCGCTGTTGAATTTATTCTTACACAAACACCAATTACTGTTTGTCATTTCACACACGCTGTTTATTTGAGATTTATTTGCAGATAAATAGTACTGATGCAATTGGTACAGAATCAAATCTTTTTGCAGGCGCAGAGTCCGGGGATTCAGACTGTACTGGTAACGAGTAAATTATTATTATTTTTTGTTTCCCACTAATTTTGGTACTATATTCTATTATTTTCAAAATCTTTTCCTTTCTTTTCAAATATCTTTCTTTCAAAATCAAATCCTAACTTTATTCTATACATCTCTCTTTTCAAACCCTACCATACACTTTCTTTCAAATCCTACTACCACTCAAATTTTCCTTTTTTGTACGGAATCACTTCATTCCCCAACGTCTCTATCCTTCTTTTCACTCTATAAATACATCTCATTTTTTCCATAAAATCTCACATCAAATTCTAACTCATCTCTCAAATTTCTACTTCATACTCATTCTCTTTTCTTCCCCGGCAAAAATGGCGAAACGGATGGAAACGTGTTTTCTTATGGTCATCACCGTCGTGGTGGTAATCATGTCCTTTTTCTGTCTGCATAGTCCTGAAAAATGCGGACCTGGGTTGTTTACACTCCCAATCATCTATATGTTATTATTTATAGCATGGGTTATTAATCGTCATTCTTAAAGTTTGTCGTATCTTGTGTTTTCAAATAACGTACCGTTTACTCGTCGTACTGTTCATTATATTATGTAATATTTGTACTGTCAGTATTAAATATCATACTATTTGTCGTACTGTTGTTTAGTTATTAAGATAATATTTTGTGTGTTTTCTGCCAGTTAAATATTTATTTTTCTGTGCATTAAATGTTTTTCAGGGTTATTATCGGTAATTTCGTTCGCATACAGTATATATTATTTATTTATTATGTCTGTGTTTTTCTAACAACTCATGCAAATAAATTTTCACCATTAATACAACAAAAAACAAAAAGAAAAAAAATTAACTTTGACTGTTGAATTTTCACTTTAACTGCTACGTTAATGCCTGAACAGTCATTTGACAGTCAAACCCGCTGACAGTGCAATTCTCCGTGTTTTGTACCATCAATCAAATTAATATTTTGCATTTCAAAATTCCAAGATTTTTGTTCTAGAAGTCTTATGAATATCACATGATTAGCAGAGACTCAGCACTGCACAAAAATCAGGTACTCTTAACTATCTCCTACACGAACAGTCCCTAACTAGGGTTTTTGTTTTTTTCAGGAGAACAACTGTTTTGAGACCTCAAATGAATTTCATGGACCTCCATATATCTCAAAGTACCACCATACAAATTTTCAAACTTCAATTCGCTCAGACGCACAGTCAGCAGCTCAAACAGTCAACAGACGACCAGTTTGACCGAAAAGTCAACAGACGGTCAAAAATGAAATTTTTTGTCAACATCCATATTTTGTAAAAAGATTCATCTTTTGATCATTGGTTGATCATAATTCATCAAGGAAAGATCAAAAATCAACAAAACCCTAAGTTTCAAAATTAGGGTTTTCTCCTAAAAAGTCAACTGAACTTTGACTGGTCATAACTCTCTCATCCTTCATCCAAAAAATTCCAACCAAAGATCATTTTGAAGTAAATTCAATTATATTTCAAATGCAATTTGTCCCATGGTCATTAGATTCACCATTTGGAAAATATGAACCAAGACATTACAGGTCATTTTCAAAGTCAACAAAAATGGTTTTTTTTCAAAGGCCATAACATGAAGATAACTTCTCCAAATGAAAACAAGTTTCCAAAGTGGCTTGTAGAGGACATCTTGAGGTTTCTAAAAATTGAGGGATTTATGCCTTGTTGAAGTTGGCTATTTTTTGGGAAAATGCATGAAATCAACATTAATCAAAAGTGTTTTTTTTCAATAGAGACCAAGTTTCCATGATCCACACATGCTTCTAACAATGCTAAGGGCCTCCCACGACCAACCTAAGGCCCATAACATTTTATTTCTTTTTGGTTTAATTTTATTACATTTAAGATTAAATTGAAAAGAAATGGTGCAAGATAATGTTATGTAGCTTTGATCTTAAGCATGAGTCACCAAGAATCATTCAAAGCTCTACCCCAAAGAGATGGTACAACAGAAGGTTGAAGAAAATTGAGCCATGGTTGCTTGAATTCAAAGCTACATATTATTTAAAAAGTAAAAAATTCAACAAAGCACTTAATGCATGTTAGCTTAGTTTTTAAGTCCCTCCATGGCCTATAAATGAAGAGGAATACTTCAGCAAGCAGGGGAGACACGGAATTATAGCAAGAGCATAGCAAAGAAGTTCACAAAAATTCTCAAAAAACACCAAAACTTTGTAACTTTCGTTTTATATTTTCCAACCATTATCAATACAAACAAACACTTTCAATCATCTTCTGAAGTTGCATAGAGTAAGAATGAGCTCATAATATGGTCCTATAAGGGTTATAACACGTGCATAGTGTTCTTCATCTTCATGCATAATCAATTTTCGTTTTCTTATATTTAATCAATATCAATGTAATCTAATCATTCTAATGAGTTCATGAGGTCTTATAGGACAGGTCTGGGCTTTAACATGTTAGCTTCCACGTGAAAATAGCTCAATGCCATTAATAAGTGTTCATGCATGTTCAAGCTTCAACTTCTTCGAATCCATGGCTACAGCACTCAAACAGCAAAACTAATATCATATTTGAACTTAGAGCATCATAATTAGGGGATCTGGGTTGCTTTTTATTATTCATGATACTTGTTCTTGCAGGTTTGTGAAGCTACCAAAATATGGCATTTTATCGTGAAAATAGTGGGGGTTCAAAACCGCCGCTATTTGCTTCAAAAAATAAAGGAGACGGAGGTTGAAGACGACCACGCGTCCAAGCGTGGTTCGTCAGTCAAAGCTGGCTCTTCCCCCCGCTCACGTGGCTGCTCACCAATGGCCAGTCAACTTGTCTTTCCATCCACGCATGCATCTGTGGGGCCCACCTGAAAAATTTGAATTTATAGAGATCCAGCGCATCTCTTTTGCTCAGCTTATCATGCACCCTTCCACGTGTACCATCAGATTCTTTTAAATTCAGATCAAAAGGCCCTGAACAAGCAGTCCATACCAGGGACTCTCCAGCCCACCACACTTGATCATTTATCTATATATTTTCTATTTTATTTAATTTTCTTTCAATAATTAATTTAAAATAGTTTAAAAAATCAAAAAAATATAATAAAAATATTTTTAGGTTTATAAAATAATCTATTAATTTTTGACATAAAAATATTTTATTTTTCTTAAAAATTGAAATATTTTGTTTAATTAATTAGTATATATTTATATATTTGCTTTTTAATTATTTCAACCTATCAAAAAATCAGAAAAAAATTTGTTCTTTTTATTAAATTAGGTTTATATATTATAGACTAATTTTGTACATATTTAGAATATTTTTCTCTTTAATTTTTAATTATTTGTATAATTATTTGCATAATTATATGTTAATTAACTTAATAATTTCAAAAACATCTTCAAAAAATCCAAAAAAATTAGTTTTATTTTAAGATTAATTAACAAACAATATGAATATATTTTAGACTTAATTTTTAGGTTTAAATTTTATTTCTACCTTTTTCTCATTTTAATTAAATTAATTATGCATTAATTCTAATTAAAATCAACCATACAAAAAATCCAAAAATATTTCTTTTATCTTATTGCAATTTAAATTCCTAGATAAGTGTATAGGTTGCTAAAATCATGTAAAAAGCGTAGTTTACATTTCCCGCACAATCGATGTAATAGCGTAGATTTATTTTCCGCATTTTACATTCCCGCACTTTAAATTTCTGTACATATAAAACTGCGTGTATGTCAAAGATAAAAACTGAAGCGTTAGGTCACTAACTTCAAAGATAAAAATATCTGAATCAAAACAATATCACACTTGCACCTCTTAGGGTAATCCCTCTGTTACTCTTTTCAAAATCAAATTCTACTGTTTCAAATACAAATTCAAACTTTTGTTTACATCCGGTCAAAGGAGAATTTTCTAAAAGAAATAGGAAAGGACCTTATAAACTTAGGGTAGATCTCCTAATTGCTTGCTCAAATCTAAACAAACAAATGTATCATATATCATTGTTTTTCAAAATAAAACTTTCAAAAAAGACAATACTTGGTATATATCCAAACAAGGATCATTACGAAGTTAACGTTCTTTTTTCAAAACATCTTTCGAAAGGTAAAACACTTTGTATACATCCGCACAAGGATCATTACAAAGTCAATTTACAAAATGAATTTTAAGACCACATACAAGCATTTCAAGGCAAGACAAATGATTCAAACAAGTGAGCTAAGCAATTAAGAGCCCATGGATAACAAGGATACAAAGGGTGCTAACACCTTCCCTTTGTATAACTTACCCCCTTACCCAAAATCTCTTAAAGGTCTTTTTCTGTTTCTTTTATAAACCTTTCCTTAATTTGATAAAATAAAAGTCGGTGGCGACTCTCTGATTTTCAAAAAACACAAAAGCAAAAGAAGAGTCAGTTCGTATATCTCTCACGAGAGGTACGGTAAAAAACCGAGGGCATAACAGAACTGGCGACTCTGCTGGGGAAGATCAAAAATAAAATGTTTTCAAAAGGGGTTACCTTAGAGTTTAGATCACTTCGATGTTTTCAATTGCTTGACTTGATTGCTCTATATTTTTCAAAGGTTTGTTTGGGTATTTGCTTGTGTGAAATATTCTAACCCGAATTTCGAGATACCTTAAGTATGTGACAATAGACCAAGGAAACTGTACGGCATGTACTGATACGGTTGATCTGGTAGTCACCGTTAGTGCGACACTTTGGTCTGTACTGATATCCCTTGAAAACGATCAAGGAGTATGTTAGGCTTCCGAAATGTCATTAAACACTAATTTGTCTTAGAACCTTTTAGTTGAACTTGACTTGTGGCCTATTAAGTGGCTAGCTTTGAAATTGATCAAAGTTAGTTATCCTCGAGGAATATTTTGATCGGCCGTCCGAGCACCGTATTGAGATGTTGTCTCCAAGGATCATAGAACCCGAATACTATTCTAGGACAGGTTTTAACCAACTCAACTTCAGTGGGGAGAGTATCACCTATCAACTTCATGCAAGCCTTTAAACCTAAGGCTTTTGTTTGATTTGTTTGTGTGTGCCACATGTTTGACATCATGACATCATAAGCATCATAAGCATCATAAGCATATCATTTTCTCACTAATCATTTCAAGGATCAAAGAGTTTACCTTTGTTCTGTTGTTACAGGTAATGTCTCCCGCTACCAGAGATTACATCCGAATCAACATCTCAACAGTACCATCTGAACTAAAGGACTTAATATCAGAATTTCCCAGAAATGCTCAATTCACTGAAAAGCACGGTCACCTACTCCATTTGGTTACCTCAAAATTTGAAGAAGACATGATACGGGTCGTGTTCCAGTTCTTTGATCCCGAACATCATTGTTTTACGTTTCCTGATTACCAGTTAGTACCCACCTTGGAAGATTTTTCTGAACTAATTGGATTACCAGTTCGAGATCAATTACCTTTCACTGGTTTAGAAAAGATTCCAAAACCTGAAATCATTGCTGCTGCCTTACATTTGCGAAAGTCAGAAATTGAGTCCAATTGGGAAACAAAGAGTGGAATCAAGGGTTTGCTTGCTAAGTTCTTAATGGAAAAGACTCGATTACTACTAAAAAACAGAAGTTACCTAGCTTTTGAGGAAGTTGTGGCTCTTTTGATCTATGGGTTGGTTTTATTCCCTAATCCCGACCAGTTCATAAGTGTGCACATCATCAACATTTTCTTAACCCGTAACCGGTACCTACCTTGCTGGGAGACATTCTACATTCTCTACACACTCGTACCATGAAGAAACGAGGAACTCTTATGTGCTGTGTACCACTAATGGCTAGATGGTTTACATTACACCTTCCCCGATCAGTGTTGAGAAATGAACAAAGGATGCAATGGTCTCGCAGGATTATGTCTTTGTCTCATTCAGATATCCGGTGGAACAACTTCTTTCAAAGAGACATCACTATCATCGACCATTGTGGAGAGTACCCTAATGTGCCACTTCTTGGCATCAAGGGAGGCATCACTTATAACCCCTCTTTAGCTTTGCGCCAATTTGGATATGCACGAAGAAACGGTCCTCACGACATGATTATCCGTGGCATTGTGTTTGACTACGAAGATGATTCCCAAAGACATCGACGAAGGTTTATACATGTGTGGGGCAGTGTCGATAAAGTAGAAAGAAATACTTTAGGACAATGGAACTCTATTCCTATGGAGCCTTACCTCAGATGGGTGCGTGCTCATGCTCAGAAGTTCATCATGCCATATCCCGCTATTCTACCTGTGACTATTGAGTCAGAAGTCGAAGGGAGTGAACCTCGAGTTATTCCACATCTGGACATGCCAACTGACCTGGAAGAGCTGCAGAAATCTTGGGTTCAACTAAAAGAGGAAAGAGACACCTTCAAAGCACACTGTCAAGACTATGAGAGGAAAGTGTTGGAGCTCACCAGACAACTCCAAGAAGAACAGCAGATCAACACATTCCTGGGTGCAAAGAGAAAGCGTCCATGGGAGACCTGAGGGATCCTTTATTTTCTTTGTTTTATCTTGTAAGCCCGAAAGAGGCAAATCAAAAAAAAAAAGAAAGAAAAAGAAATAAATTGTTTGACTAATAAATGTTTGTTTCTCTTTTAACGAATCTAAATTCCAAGATCCTTGAAAACATTGCATATGCATTTCATTCATAAACATTGCATAACAGGTTCACATGATGGGTTTCTCATCTCCTCGCTGTTTATTTCAGTTAGAAGAGATGGATTCCGAAACAAGCGTCAAGAATCTCGAAGCACAGAATGCCCAAGTTCAGGTAGCAATTCTTGAGCTAGCAAAGGGGCAACAAGAACTGAAAGCCTTGATAATCAAGAAGAAAAAGAAGCCCAAAGGATCTGTAGGTTTAAGTCACCTGACAAGAAAGGTCAAAATCCCAGTCAAAAGGTCCAAAAAGGCACCGATCTCTGAAATAGTCGGTGAAGGTGAAGGAGATAATCACAGTAACTAGGGTTCTGCCAAACCCTCTCTCTCTTCTAACGAAGAAGATTATCATTCTGAAGACGAGCAGGGTGATGACAAATACCAGCAGTTGGAAGAACGCATGAAAGCAATGGAGATACAAAAAATACCTGGCTTAGACTTCAAAGATCTTGGACTCGTCTCAGATATTGTTATTCCTCCAAAATTCAAAGTTCCTGTCTTTGCAAAGTGTGATGGAGTTTCTTGCCCAAAACTACATTTGAGGTCCTATGTGAGGAAGATACTACCTCATACGGCAGATAACAAATTGTGGATTCATTTCTTCCAAGAAAGTCTGTCGGGTACACAACTCGAGTGGTACTACCAACTGGAAAGTACAAAAGTTCGCACTTGGGAAGATTTGGCTGCTGCCTTCTACAAACAGTATCAATACAACGCTGACCTTGAACCAACCCGTACTCAACTACGAGGCATGTCTATGGCACCAAAAGAAAGTTTCAAAGGGTATGCACAAAAGTGGAGAGATCTGGCTGGAAGGGTTCAACCACCCTTATCTGATCGCGAGTTGGTCGACATGTTCATGGGCACTTTAACTGGCCCTTTCTACAGTCATTTGCTGGGAAGCTCATCATTAGGTTTCACCGACCTGATATTAACAGGAGAGCATGTCGAAAGCGGTATTCAAAATGGAAAAATTCAAATAGGCTCTTCCTCTGGTACTACAAAGAGGCCCATCAGTGGAAGAAATGAAGTCAATACAATGCACAGTCAGAAAGGTCGCAAAAATGAGCATCACCAATCTGTAGGGGCAGTTCTGATCTTCGCATCTGCACCTCAAAAAGATCAACCGCCAAAATATACGCGTTGACCAGATGCACCAAGAAGAAATTTCACCAGAATCAATATGCCAATCTCTCAAGCATAGCAGCACTTGTTAAAAGCATATCTGATCACGTTGAAAGATCCTCCAAAGAATGTCAACACTTCCTCTCCAAGTTATCGCCCCGATGCAACATGTGCGTATCACTCTAACTGTCCAGGACATGACGCAGATCACTGTTGGCCCCTGAAAAATAAAATACAAGACATGATAGATGCTGGGGAAATTGAGTTCGATCCTCCAGAGACTCCAAATGTCATCACTGCACCTATGCCGAAGCACGATGTTATACCCCAAAATTTGCCCGCATCTTTTTTCAAGAAAACTCCAATCTGAAAATTAAGAGTCTCATATAATCATGGATTTTTATTTCAACAAATATCCTGACATATGAAATACTTAGTTTTTAGAATTTTTCTTATACAGTAATTTGGCTTGCAGTTGAATTTATTCTTACGCAAACGCCAAATACTGTTTATTACTTCACACATGCTATTTATTTATTTACAGATAAATAGTACTGACACAATTGGTACATAGTTATATCTTTTGCAGGCGCAGAATCAGGAAACTCAGACTGTACTGGTAACAAGTAAATATTAGTTATTTACTATGTCTGTGTTTTTTTAACAAGTCATGTAAATAAACTTTAATTTTTCACATAAAACAAAAACAAAAACAACAAAAAAGAAAATTAACTTTGACTGTTGATTTTTCACTCTAACTGCTACGTCAATACCTGAACAGTCAACTGACAGCCAAACTGCTGGCAGTACAATTCTCAAGTGTTTTGTACCATCAATCAAATCAATCTTTTGCAATTCAAAATTCCAAGATTTTTGTTCTAGAAGTCTTCTGAATATCACGCGATTAGCAGAGACTCAACACTGCACAAAAATCAGGTACGCTTAACTGTCTCCTACACAAACAGTCCCTGACTAGGGTTTTCTTGTTTTTACAGGAGAAACAAGTTTTTGAGACCTCAAATGGATTTCATTCACATCCATATATCTCAAAGTACCATCATACAAATTTTCAAACTTCAATTCACTCAGACGCACCGTCAGCAGCTCAAACAGTCAACAGACGACCCGTTTGACCAAAAAGTCAACAGACAGTCAAAAATGAAATTTTTTGTCAAAGTCCATATTTTGTCAAAGTATTCATCATTTGAGCATTGGATGATCATAATTCATCAAGGAAAGATCAAAAATCAACAAAACCCTAAGATTCAAAATTAGGGTTTTTGCCTGAAAAGTCAACTCAACTTTGACTGGTCATAACTCTCTCATCCTTCATCCAAAAAATTCAAACCAAAGCTCATTTTGAAGGAAATTCAATTATCTTTCAAATGCAATTGATCCCATGGTCATTGCATTCACCATTTGAAAAATATGACCAAAGACATTACAGGTCATTTTCAAAGTCAACAAAAAGACACTTTTTTCAAAAGGACACACAAGGAGCATAAAAAATCATTTTGACATGAGACCAAAGACATTGGTTAGAGGACTCTTTGAGGTTTCCAAAAAGTGCAAGATCGCCTTCATATGACAAAAATTGAGGGATTTACACCTTGTTGAAGTTGGCTAAATTTTGGGAAAAAGCATAAAACCAACATTGCTCAAAAATGTATTTTTTCCAAATGGGGCCAAGTTTTCATGGTTCAAACATGTTTGCCATGATATTATGGGCCTCCCACGACCAAGACTAAGCGCACACCATCTTTATTCTTTTTTGGTTTAATTTTATCACATTTAAGATTAAATTAAAAAAAGGAAAATGGAAGGATAATGCATAGCTTGATTCTTAAGCTAAGGTCACAAAGAATCTTCAATTTTTCAGCAAGGAAGATGCAAGGAAGGCCTAGAGCAAGAGTGTGGAAAAATCAAGCAATGGTTGCTTGAATTTTAAGCTTGAAAGTCAAAAATTCAACAAAGACAATTAAGGCTTCTTAGCTTCCATTTTAAGCACTCATGGCCTATAAAATAGCTCAAGACACTTCACAAAAGAGGGGAGAACGAATTGATAGCCCAAGCATAGCATAGAAACCTCAAAATTCTCACAAAAATCTCCAAACTTTGTAATTTTCATTTTCATATTTCCAATCAATATCAATACAAAACAATCATTCAAATCATCTTCTGAGATCATATAGAGTAAGAATGAACCCTTAATATGGTCCTATGAGAGTCGTAACACTTGCATAGTGTTCTTCATATTCATACATAATTAATTTTCGTTTTCCTATATTTAATCAACCTCAATGTAATCTAATCATTCCAATGAGTTCATGAGGTCCTATAGGGCAGGTCTGGGCATTAACATGTTGGTTACCACGTGAAAATTGCTCAATACCATTGATGAGTGTTCATGCATGTTCAAACTTTAATCTCTTCGAATCCATAGCTACAGCACTCAAACAGCGAAACTAACATCATATTTGAACTCAGAGCATCCTAATTAGGGGATCTGGGTCACTTATTATTATTCATAACGTTTGCTTTTGCAGGTTTTTGAAGCTATCAGAAATCTGGTATTTTATCGTGAAATAGTGGGGGTTCAAAACCGCCGCTATTTGCTTCAAAAAATAAAAGAGACGGAGGTTGAAGACGACCACGCGTCCAAGCGTGGTTCGTCAGTCAAAGCTGATCATTCTCTCCGCACGCGTGGCACATCCCATGCTTCTCATTTGCTGGTCAACCAGAGTGGGTCCCACGTTGGACTCTCAAATTCTGCATGATCACATGTTGTTACTTTATCCATGCGTCTCATGTGACTCCCAATCTGAGCCCTTGGATCATCTCAACTTTCCATCCAACGCACCTGACAAGTGGTTCATACCATGGACTCATCAGCACCACACATCTGATTACTATCTTATTTTATTTTCTATTTTATTTTAATTTCTTGTTAAATTAATTAAAAATAGTTTCAAAAATCCAAAAAATACACAAAAAATATTTTTAAGTTTCTAAAATAATATTTTATTTTCTGAAATAAAAATATTTTATTTTTCTTCATAATTTCAATATTTTGCATAATTAATTAGTATATATTTATATATATGCTTTTTAATTATTCTAACCAATCAAAAAATCATAAAAAAATTGTTCTTTATATAAAATATTGTTTATATATTATAAGCTAATTGTGTACATATTTTGAATAATTTTCTCTTTAAGTTTTAATTATTTGTATAATTATGTATTAATTAGCTTAATCAATTTCAAATCAATTTCAAATCAATTTCAAAAATTCCAAAAAAATTAGTTTTGTTTTAAAATTAATTGACAAATATTTTGTACATATTTTAAACTTAATTTCTAGGTTTAAATCTATTTTCATCTTTTTTCTTCATTTTAATTTAATTAATCATGCATTAATTATATTTAAAATCAATCATAAAAAAATCCAAAAACATGCCTTTTATTTTTCTTGCAATTTAAATTCCTAGATAAATGTATAGGATGTCAAATTCGTGTAAATAGGCTAGTTTACATTTCCTGCACAATCGATGTAATAGCGTAGATTTACTTCCCGCACTTTACATTTCCGCATTTTAATTTCCAGCAAATATAAACTGCGTGTATGTCAAAGATAAAATTGAACCATTAGATCACTAACTTCAAAGATAAAATATCTGAATCCAATCACAATCACACTTGCACTTCTTAAGGTAATCCCTTCTCATTCTTTTCAAAATCAAAGTCAAAATTCTACTGTTTCGAGTACAAAATCGAACCTTTTGTTTGTATCCGGTGAAAGGATAGATTTTTAAAGGAAATAGAATAAAGACCTTACAACTCAGGGTAGACCTCCTAGTTTGCTTGCTCAAATCAAAACAAACAAAATTCTCATACAATGTTGTTTTTCAAAACAAAACTTTCCAAAAAGACAATATTTTGTATACATCCAAACACGGATCATTACAAAGTTAACGTTCTTTTCAAAGCATCTTTCGAAAGATAAACAAACATTTTGTATACATCCGCACAAGGATCATTACAAATTCAATTTGCAAAGGTATTTGAAACCACATATGAGCATTCTAAAGCAATTGAAAAGTAATCGAAAAACAAGTGAGCTAAGCAAACTTAAGAGCCCATGGATAACCATGGATACAAAGGGTGCTAACACCTTCCCTTTGTATAACCTACCCCCTTACCCAGAATTTCTTAAAGGTCTTTTTTCTGTTTCTTTTATAAACCTTTCCTTAATTGGATAAAATAAAAGGTCGGTGGCGACTCTGTGAATTTTCAAAAATGCGAAAGCATAAGCGATAAAAAAAAAGAGTCAGTTCACGTATCTCTCCCGCTCAGAGGTATGGCCCGAAAAAACGGAGGTCCACAGAACTGGCGACTCTGCTGGGGAGTCACTTTCAAAAAACAAAATGTTTTCTAAAGGGGTTACCTTAAGATAATAGATTACTTCGATGTTTTCAATTGTTTGACTTGATTGCTCTATTTTTCAAAGGTTTGTTTGGGTATTTTGCTTGTGTGGAAGATTCTAACCCGAATCTCGAGATACCTTAAGTATATGACAATAGACCAAGGAAACTGTACGGCATGTACCGATACGGTTGATCTGGTAGTCATCATTAGTGCGATACTTTGGTTTATACTGATGTCCCTTGAAAACGATCAAGGAGTATATTAGGCTTCCGAAATGTCATTAAACACTAATTTGTCTTAGAACCTTTTTAGTTGAACTTGACTTATGGCCTATTAAGTGGCTAGCTTTGAAATTGATCGAAGTTAGTTATCCTCGAGGAATATTTTGATCGGCCGCTCGAGCGCCGTATTGAGATGTTACTTCCAAGGATCATAGAACCCGAATACTATTCTAGGACAGGTTTTAACCAACTCAACTTCAGTGGGGAGGGTATCACCTATCAGCTCCTTGCAAGCCTTTAAACCTAAGGCTATTGTTTGATTTGTTTTTGTGTGCCACATGTTTGCATCATAAGCATATCATTTTCTCACAAAACACTTCAAGGATCAAAGAGTTTACCTTTGTTTTTGCAGGTAATGGCTCCCGCCACCCGAGATTACATCCGAATCAACATCTCAACGGTACCATCTGAACTAAAAGACTTAGTGTCAGAATTCCCCAGGAATGTTCAATTCACCGAAAGGCATGGTCACCTACTCCATTTGGTTACCTCAAAATTTGAAGAAGACATGATACGGGTCCTGTTCCAGTTCTTTGACCCTGAACATCATTGCTTTACCTTTCCTGATTACCAGTTGGTACCCATTTTGGAAGAATTCTCTGAACTAATTGGATTGCCTGTTCGAAATCAATTACCTTTCACTGGTTTAGAAAGGATTCCAAAACCTGAAGTCATTGCTGCCGCTTTACATCTGCGAAAATCAGAAATCAAGTCCAATTGGGAAACAAAGAGTGGAGTTAAGGGTTTGCTTGCCAAGTTCTTATTGGAAAAGGCTCGACTACTGCTAGAAAACAAAAGTTATCCAGCTTTTGAGGAGGTTATGGCCCATCTATGGGTTGGTTTTATTCCCAAATCCCGACCAGTTCATAAGTGTACACATCATCAACCTTTTCCTAATCCGTAACCCGGTACCAACATTGTTGGGAGACATTCTACATTCTCTACACACTCGTACCATGAAGAAACGAGGAACTCTCATGTGCTGTATACCACTACTGGCTAGGTGGTTTACATTTCATCTTCCCCGATCAGTGTTGAGAAATGAACAAAGAATGCAATGGTCTCGCAGGATTATGTCTTTGTCTCATTCAGATATCCGGTGGAACAACTTCTTTCAAAGAGACATTACTATCATTGATCATTGTGGAGAGTACCCTAATGTGCCACTCCTTAGCATCAAAGGAGGCATCACTTACAATCCCTCTTTAGCTCTACGCCAATTCGGATATGCAAGGAGCAACGGTCCTCATGACATGATTATCCGTGGCATTGTGTTTGATTACGAGAATGATTCTCATAGACACCGACGAAGGTTCATACATGCATGGGACAGTGTCTATAGAATAGAAAGCAAAACTTTGGGGCAATGGAATTCTATCCCTATGGAACCTTACCTCAGATGGGTCCGCACTCATGCTCAGAAACTCATTATGCCATATCCCGCTATTCTACCTGTGACTATTGAGCCAGAGGTCGAAGGAGACGAACCCCAAGTTATTCTACACCCGGATATGCCAACTGACCTAGAAGAGTTGCAAAAATCTTGGGTTCAACTAAAAGAGGAAAGAGACACCTTCAAAGCACACTGTCAAGACTATGAGAGAAGGATATTGGAGCTCACCGGACAGCTTCAAGAAGAACAGCAGATCAACACATTCCTGGGGGCAAAGAGAAAGCGTCCAAGGGAGACCTGAAGTATCATTTATTTTATTTCTGTCTTGTAAGCCCAAATGAGGCAAAGAAAAAAAGAGAATAAATTGATTAACTAATGTTTGTTTCTTCTTTAACAAATCTAAACTCTAAGATCCTTGAAAACGTTGCACACACATTTCATTTCATGCATTGCATATACATTTCATACATTGCATTCATATACATTGCATATACATTGCATTCATATACATTGCATCCAGTCATACACATTGCATAACAGGTTCACATGACGGATTTCTCATCTCCTCGCTGTTTATTTTAGTCAGAAGAGATGGAATCTGAGACAAGCATCAAGAACCTCGAAGCACAGAATGCCCAAGTTCAAGTGGCAATTCTGGAACTGGCAAAGGGGCAACAAGAACTGAAAGCCCTGATAATCAAGAAGAAAAAGAAGCCCAAAGGATTTGTAGGCTTGAGTCACCTGAAAAGGAAGATCAAAATCCCAGTCAAAAAGTTCAAAAAGCCACCGATCCCTGAAACAGTCGGTGATGGTGAACAAGAAGACAATCAAAGCAACCAGGGTTCTGCTAAACCCTCTCTCTCTTCAAATGAAGAAGATGATCATTCTGGGGACGAACCGGATGATGACAAATACCAACAGCTGGAAGACCGTATGAAAGCTATGGAGATACAAAAAGTACCTGGTTTAGATTTCAATGATCTGGGGCTCATCTCGGATGTTGTTATCCCTCCAAAATTCAAAGTTCCTGTCTTTGCAAAATATGATGGAGTTTCTTGCCCGAAACTACATCTGAGATCCTATGTGAGGAAGATACAACCTCATACAACAGATAACAAATTGTGGATTCACTTCTTCCAAGAAAGTCTGTCGGGTACACAACTCGAGTGGTACTACCAGCTGGAAAATACCAAGGTTCATACTTGGGAAGAATTAGCTGCTGCTTTTTACAAACAGTACCAATACAATGCTGATCTTGCGCCAACCCGTACTCAACTAAGGGGCATGTCTATGGGACCAAAAGAAAGTTTCAAAGGATATGCACAAAAGTGGAGAGATATGGATGGAAGGGTTCAACCACCCTTATCTGATCGCGAACTAGTCAACATGTTCATGGGCACTTTAATTGGCCCTTTCTATAGCCATTTGCTGGGAAGCTCATCATCAGGTTTCACTGACCTGATACTGACCGGAGAACGTGTCGAAAGTGGCATTCAAAATGGAAAAATTCAAATAGGTTCCTCCTCTGGTACTACAAAAAGGCCCATCAGCGGGAGAAATGAGGTCAATACAACGCAAATTCAGAAAAGTCGCAAAAGTGAGCAGCATCAATCTGTAGGGGCAGTTCTGATCTCCGCATCTGCACCTCAAAAAGATCAGCAGCCAAAATATACGCATCGACCAGATGCACCAAGAAGAAATTTCACCAGAATCAACATGCCAATCTCTCAGGCATTGCAGCACTTGCTAAAAGCAGATCTGATCACATTAAAAGGTCCTCCAAAGAATGTCAACACTTCCTCTCCGAATTATCGCCCTGATGCAACATGTGCCTATCACTCAAACTGTCCAGGACATGACGCAGATCACTGCTGGGCCTTGAAAAATAAAATACAAGATATGATAGATGCTGGGGAAATTGAGTTCGATCCTCCAGAAACTCCAAATGTCATCACTGCACCTATGCCAAAGCATGACAAAACTGTTAACGCTATCCTGGACACTGTTTACATCTATGATGTGAACGAATTATCAATTGTGAATACAAGATTACACTCAAAGATGTTTTTGATTTATGGCAAACTCAAATAAGCATCCAAACAACAAGGCGGAAGCAGAAAACTCAAAGAAAAGCAAGCATTGATCACTCATAAGAATACAGGTTGATCTACTATGCATATAGGTCGACTCAACACAAGCAGAACAAGAAGAATGCAGAAAATCAGCAATTAGGTCGACCTACTGTCAACCCAGGTCGACCTAAAATGGAGAAAAATCCATATACTTCTGCTAGGTCGACTCACAGATCATCTAGGTCGACCTAAAATGAAGAAATCTACATGTCAGTCTGCTAGGTCGACCTACACAACAACTAGGTCGACCTAATCTAAGAAATTGTTCCCAGAACGCATCTGAAGGGGATTCTGGTCGACCTACTCCTTAAACAGGTCGACCTAACTGGGAGTAAATTTCTGCAAGCACTTCTAGGTCGACCTAACCTCTACAAGAGGTCGACCTAACTGATCAAGAATGCAAAAAATTCTGTTTCTATCATCTCCAACTGTCAAGCACTCATATATATTATCAAGTGTTCATTCATTACTTTCAACACCAACGACTGAAAGATACACAAAGTCTTCTCATCTTCGTTCTTCGTCATCTCCAACACAATTACACATAATCATTCTTGCGTTGAGGGTTAGTGATGAGTTCGATAACGTCCATGGAACGGAATTGAAGATTCCTAGTGGGTGAAGATTTGTGGGGTTTTTGGTGAATAAAATCTGCGGGTTTTGTCCTCCACGACATGTGGTTCTTGGGGGTTTTTGGTGAATAAAATCTGCGGGTTTTGTCCTCCATGACAGGTGGTTCTTGGAGGTTTTTATCAAGAGGTCGTCATTGAGGATTCGGCTGAGTGTAACGATTGAGGAACAAGGGTTCAAGGAATCAAGACACTGCAGAAAGGAATCAAAGTGAGACTCTTGGATAACCTTGATCTTGGTCAAGATTAAGGGGGAAGAAGATTCAAAGGATCGACATAAGTGATTTATCGTTTATTGCTTTGTTATCTTCTTTGTATAAACTGCTTTCAACATTAATGAAAGTTTTCCCAATTTCAATTTGGAATTGGGGGCAGACGTAGTCGTAGCGAGGACGATCGACGAACTGCCTAAACAAATATTGTGTTCTTATCGCTTTTACCTTTTCATTTACATTCTGTTCATAATTGGTATAACTGCAAAATTGATTAATGATTCAAGTGTTAAAATTGTGAATTAAAAGTTCTGCATAAACATCACAATTCACCACACCTTGAATTAGCATCAATTTGAATATTGTCACCAAGTGTTTGTCTATTTGCTTAATCCACTATTACTGCATTGCAAATCCAAGTTTGTCAATTTAGAAGTTAATTGACTTTCAGTTGTGACACGTATTGATTCGATAGCATATCACTTCATCGGTAATCTCAACTATATTGTGGTTTTGTAACATATACGACCCTTTGCAATAGCGGTCCGGAATAGACGCAAGTCGATTCAGAACCGCTTTCGCTCTAGTTCGTAATAATCCCGGAAAAACTGCGTAGGATCTATTCACCCCCCCTCTAGATCCTCAGGCCAACGTCTAACAAGTGGTATCAGAGCTGGTTAATTCCGTGCTACGTGAAACACTTATTGGAAAGATGGCTTCCGGACCTAAAGGGGCTCATAATAGAGCTCTAGTTTTCAACGGTGAAAACTACGGCTATTGGAAGGATTGTATGTGTGTCCATATCAATGCAATTGATAGGAACATCTGGACAGCTATTGTCAATGGTCCATTTCAGATCACTATGACAAATGAAGCTGGTGCAGTTGTTCCAAAACTAGAAAATACTTGGGATGCTGAAGATGAAAAGAAATATGCATACGATTGGAAAGCGAGAAACATTCTAATCTCAGCTCTAGGAGTTGATGAATACTATCGCGTTTCCCATTGTAGATCCGCTAAAGCTATGTGGGACACATTGCAAGTTGCCCACGAGGGAACTGATGATGTCAAACTAGCTAGGATCAATACGCTAACTCAAGAGTTCGAACTATTCCACATGGAAGATGGTGAAACCATCGAAAGCATGCAGAAAAGATTCGTTCACCTGAAAAATCGGTTAAATTCTCTTGATAGACCTGTTTCCAATGCAGTTGCTACTAACAAAATCTTAAGATGTTTGAACAGGGAATGGCAACCCAAAGTTACAGCAATAAAGGAAGCAAATGATCTCAACACTTTAGATATTACCACTCTTTTTGGTAAACTAGAGGAACATGAACAACACCTAAAATGCCTTGACATGCATGAGAAAAGGGCAAAGAAAGAAAAGAACATGGAAAAAGAGGTAGAGAAGAAGTCAATAGCTCTAAAAGCTTCGAGCTCCAAGACCTCAAGACAAGAGCCAAAGGATAGTGATACAAGTAATGACGAAGACTCCGATGATGAGGATATGGGACTGTTTGTGCGAAGATACAACAAATATCTAAAGAAAAATGGAGCAAAGCATTCTAACAAAGGACTGATCAACTATAGAAAGCAATCAACCAAGTTCAAACAAGATGACAACAACAAAGGAAAAATCAAAGGGCTATGCTTCAATTGTGGGAAAGCCGGTCACTACAAACCGGACTGTCCATACCTTGAGAAAGAAAAAGAGAAGAACCAAAGCAAAGGTCATAGCAAATCTAAAAGAGCCTACATAGCATGGGAAAGTGATTCATCTAGTGAAAGCTCATCAAGCGATGAAGAAGAATTAGCAAACTTATGCTTTATGGCTCATCAATACAAGAGAAAGAAAGCTGTAAGTCATCTTAAACCTGAACTTGTAGATAAGGTATCTCATGATCAATTGAAATTAGCTTTTGAAAAACTACATAGAGATGCAATTGAAGCTTTCAAACTTTTGGCTTCAAATAAGAAAATCTTTTCATACCTTGAATCAAAAGTTGAGAAGACCGAAAAGGATATGGAAGCTTTAAAACAATCTATGTTGGACATTCAAAAGGATAAAGTTGATATTGATCCTACGTCATGGTTTGGTTGTGAGACATGTCACATTTGGCAAAAAGAAGTGAGAAATCTAAAGACCAAATTAGACAAGGCTCTACAACCAAAAGTGACTTTTGCGGTTGATCCAAACAAATTCAAGAGAACTTATACTCCGCCATATAGCAAATACTCCTTCGTACCTAAAGCATCAACCGGTAAAACGGTATATTCTCCTCATATTACCTGTCATTATTGTTGCAAAAAGGGACATACTATTGAAAAATGAAAGTTTAGGAGAATCTTAGTTCCTAAAGGCGTATTTCAATGGTTGCCTAAGTGTAACAATGTCTGTACTCACCATCTAGGACCCAATGAAGATTGGGGACCTTCCTCTCTAAATTAATTTTTGCAGGAAAAGTGTCTTGACATCGCCGAAAGGTGATGGTCCCTTGATAGCTGATGCTCAAGACACATAAAGGACGACATATCATTCTTGGTATGTCATCTATAAAGACAGAAAATCAAAGAACTATACTTGGCAAAGAAATGTAGGTGACTTGGCCACCACAAATGTATAAGATACATCACGCATACAAGCTAACTCGAAAAACACAAAGGACGCATTACTTGATGAGCAATTGGCAAATTGCATTGCAAGGAAAGTTAAACCTACTCTTATCAGAAAAATAGTTGGGACCCTGTCCCACATTCGGGAGAACATCAAGTAAATCGACACCAGATGAGCTTTTCGCAAAATCAAGAAACCAAGACATGAAACTCTCTAACAAGACAAAACACATACACATTGAGAAAATGGTAACATGCTCATTGTTCACTTCCAAAAATTTCATTGATACTATAATATGCTATCAATTAACATGCTTATAGTGACTTCATGTATGTTTATCCATATATCTCGATTACCTATATGTGTTCATCATTTTCATTCATAACATATCATGTTTGGGCATGCAAGCAAATAACAAAGCAAAAATACATCATATAGAAACATTTCTAAGGCATTTTCATCATTTAAGGAAACTTAGGTCGACCTACTCTGTTCTTGAGTCGACCTACAGAAGAATTTTCTTTACAGAAACTAAAAAGGTCCAGTTGCGTCGACCTACTCATAATTCAGGTCGACCTAAATTGGTCTGTTTTCATGTTACTTCTCTTAGGTCGACCCAGCCTCACTTTAGGTCGACCTACTGCGTTATTTTTCCAGATTTGGGTCTGTTAGGTCGACCCGACCCACTCTCATTCATTCAAAACATTCCATCTTTTCATTCCCTCTCATTCTCATCTCATTTGGTACGGCTAACCCTAACTCCTCAAACTCAAAACTGTCCAAAATCATCCTTCTCACACAAAATCATCAACAACTATGCCTCCAAAATCAAGAAAGGGAAAGGAAGTTGCTTCTGGATCATCCTCACAACCGGTAAGTGCTGTAGCCCTTGTTCACCCTGATTGTAGAGATAATTTTGAAAAATGTCAAATGAAAAGGAAGGTAGTGAAGCAGTATATCTTTAATCAACATGTTGCTAAAAATATGCATATTCCTGAAGTTGTTAGTCTTATTAAGCATCAGAACGTTCACCCCCTTTTGGAATGTGCCACACCGTCCTGTGAGAACACCGTTAGGGCCTTCTATGTAGGGTTCACAAGAGAGGAAGGCTGTAATTTTAGGTTTAAGATGGGGTCAAGATCTCATATTGTGGACAAACGTGCATGGATTAGCATCTTTGGTCTTACACTCTTGGGAGACTAAGTTCGTATAGAAGACGGTGACCTTCCTGCCAATTATGATCATGTCGCGTACATGACATCCATTCTCAAAGATCTGGCTGTTCTTGACAAGCAAAATGAATCTATCACAGCTGGTCACCTAAAAAGGGATCCTCGGCTCCTTAACTGGATTATCTCAAGAGTCATTCGACCACGAGCAGGCGGATTTTCCAGAATTGAACGGAATGAGATTGTGTTGATGTACTTGATCCAAAACAGAACACGTGTGCACTGGCCACACTTTCTAACTGCCAAGTTTGAGGAAGTAAAGCAGAAGACTACTGCTCTGTGCTATGGCTCAATCATACAAACAATTGTGAACCATTTCTGCATGAAGCTCGATGGATTATCATACATTAACATGAAACAGAACCAGGACTTTTCCCAAACAACCTTAACCCTCATGGGATATCATTGGGATCCAAATAGGGGAACCTATTATCTCATTCAAAAGGGGACCGGAAAAATCATCTACAACTATGATGATCCTACGGAATTTGGTCACACTGCAGAAAATGAAGAAGAAGGAAATGATCAAGAAATAGCCAATGATGAGGATCATACCATGGAAGATGCAGCTCATGACACGGATGCAAATTGGAGATACGTTCCGCCACAACAAGAGAATATCCCTTGGGGATACACAGCTCCACCTCCTCCTGATCAATCCAACATAGTATCTATGCTTGAAGCTATGCAACTTCAACAACAGCAGAACTTTGAAACTCAACAGCTTCAATTTCAAACAATGAAGCAGCTTCAACAAGATAGATATGAGGAACAACAACGTCAATATCAATCGTTGTACGGCTTGGTTCAAGAACACAAGAACGATTTTGAGACGTTTGCATCCAACTCCGTATTGAGGCAGAATCAGTTTGAAGAAACGGCTCGGAATCGTCATGCCAGCATAAGCCAGAGCTTCAACACTCTCAATATATCTGTACTGGATTTGTTGGAACAGGTTGAAGAAGATCGCCCTCAGACATTCCAGAGAGGAAGAGGAAGAAGAGGCAAGCGTTAGGATGGATTCTTCATCATATCATCATTTCATTGCATTCCATTTCATTAAGCATTATGTTAAAAGTTCTATATGATGTCGTACTTTTTGTGTTGTTTTTTTTTTAAATCTCTTGGACTACTATGTATGTTGTGGTGTTTCTTTAAAACATGTTTGGTTCCTACAATTTCACTATCTACATGTTATCTATTTCTATGAATGCCGGTATCTTCTTTATATTACTCTTGCTACTCTTCTCTTTTGTTCCTTTGTTTCTCTTTTTGATGTTGTCAAAGGGGGAGATAGATGCAATAGATGCTGAGTGTACGGGGGAGCTTTGTGAAGAGATTGCTTGGTTGAGAGATAGATGCTGGATGTACGGGGGAGCCTTGTTTGAGTCTTTATCACTTGCTACCAAAGCTTTGACTATTGGTTTGCCATCATCAAAAAGGGGGAGTATGTGAATACAAGATTACACTCAAAGATGTTTTTGATTTATGGCAAACTCAAATAAGCATCCAAACAACAAGGCGGAAGCAGAAAACTCAAAGAAAAGCAAGCATTGATCACTCATAAGAATACAGGTTGATCTACTATGCATATAGGTCGACTCAACACAAGCAGAACAAGAAGAATGCAGAAAATCAGCAGTTAGGTCGACCTACTGTCAACCCAGGTCGACCTAAAATGGAGAAAAATCCATATACTTCTGCTAGGTCGACTCACAGATCATCTAGGTCGACCTAAAATGAAGAAATCTACATGTCAGTCTGCTAGGTCGACCTACACAACAACTAGGTCGACCTAATCTAAGAAATTGTTCCCAGAATGCATCTGAAGGGGATTCTGGTCGACCTACTCCTTAAACAGGTCGACCTAACTGGGAGTAAATTTCTGCAAGCACTGCTAGGTCGACCTAACCTCTACAAGAGGTCGACCTAACTGATCAAGAATGCAAAAAATTCTGTTTCTATCATCTCCAACTGTCAAGCACTCATATATATTATCAAGTGTTCATTCATTACTTTCAACACCAACGACTGAAAGATACACAAAGTCTTCTCATCTTCGTTCTTCGTCATCTCCAACACAATTACACATAATCATTCTTGCGTTGAGGGTTAGTGATGAGTTCGATAACGTCCATGGAACGGAATTGAAGATTCCTAGTGGGTGAAGATTTGTGGGGTTTTTGGTGAATAAAATCTGCGGGTTTTGTCCTCCACGACAGGTGGTTCTTGGGGGTTTTTGGTGAATAAAATCTGCGGGTTATGTCCTCCATGACAGGTGGTTCTTGGAGGTTTTTATCAAGAGGTCGTCATTGAGGATTCGGCTGAGTGTAACGATTGAGGAACAAGGGTTCAAGGAATCAAGACACTGCAGAAAGGAATCAAAGTGAGACTCTTGGATAACCTTGATCTTGGTCAAGATTAAGGGGGAAGAAGATTCAAAGGATCGACATAAGTGGTTTATCGTTTATTGCTTTGTTATCTTCTTTGTATAAACTGCTTTCAACATTAATGAAAGTTTTCCCAATTTCAATTTGGAATTGGGGGCAGACGTAGTCGTAGCGAGGACGATCGACGAACTGCCTAAACAAATATCGTGTTCTTATCGCTTTTACCTTTTCATTTACATTCTGTTCATAATTGGTATAATTGCAAAATTGATTAATGATTCAAGTGTTAAAATTGTGAATTAAAAGTTCTGCATAAACATCATAATTCACCACACCTTGAATTAGCATCAATTTGAATATTGTCACCAAGTGTTTGTCTATTTGCTTAATCCACTATTACTGCATTGCAAATCCAAGTTTGTCAATTTAGAAGTTAATTGACTTTCAGTTATGACACGTATTGATTCGATAGCATATCACTTCATCGGTAATCTCAACTATATTGTGGTTTTGTAACATATACGACCCTTTGCAATAGCGGTCTGGAATAGACGCAAGTCGATTCAGAACCGCTTTCGCTCTAGTTCGTAATAATCCCGGAAAAACTGCGTAGGATCTATTCACCCCCCCCTCTAGATCCTCAGGCCAGCGTCTAACATCAACTCCACTCTGCGAAGTCAAAGGAAAGCTAATCCGAGCTGGTTACTTCCCAGGATGTGACCCCGACTGCTTTTATTGCTCATACCTTCCCAATGGTTGTGAAAATCTGAGGATGGGAATTCAAAAGTGGATGGATCACCGTATCATTATGTTTGAGAGGCTCCCTTCTACGGACGTGCTGTGCGAAGTCTTTGCAAACGGGATGAGAATAGAGGATGCCTCAGTGATCTCCAGCTTACCATTCAAAATCTCTACCAAGGCTCCATTCAAAATTTCTGCTACACTCAAAGTGGCATCAGTAGTCATTGCTAGTCCAACTCCATTTCCATACTCCTCAGACAAAGCTGTCCCATGGGGATACGACACTAATGTTTATGTTCATGGAGTTAAGCAGGGTACCTCGACTGAAGAGGCCGCAAAGTTAACTACTCCAACTGTGGGTAATATTGTGGGTACCTGCAAGATCACGGGAAGTGGAAGAATCTTTTCACCAGAAATTTCTCCAAATGTTGCTGCTGGTCCAGTCCGAGTCCCAGTTCCTAATCAAGATAACAACGCTCGAGGAAAAGAGCCACAAGTTGAACAAGTTCAAACCCCGGAGGAGATCACTGCTGAGGATCCCTCAAAGCAAGAAATGGAGGAAATATTGAAAATCATCTGCAAGAGTGATTACAATATTGTTGAGCAACTAGGGCACACCGCTTCAAAAATCTCAATGCTATCTCTGCTAAAATATTCAGAAGCTCATGCCAAAGCTCTAATGAAGTTCCTTAAAGCTGCGCATGTGCCTCAAGAGATCTCAGTCGACCAATTTGAGAATTGTGTTGCCAATCTAACCGTGAACAATGGTCTCGGTTTCTCTGATGTGGATCTAACCCCTGCTGGGAAAAATCACAACAAAGCCCTACATATCTCCATTGAATGTAATGGCACCACTCTATCTCATGTGCTAGTAGATAACGGTTCTTCTTTGAACGTGTTACCGAAAACAGTACTAGAAAAGCTTGACTTCGAAGGAATTGTGTTACAACCAAGTGATGTTGTGGTAAGAGCCTTTGACGGGTCAACAAGAACGGTATACGAAAAAGTGAATCTCCCAATCAGAGTGGGTTCTCAAGTCTTTGATTCTATCTTTTACGTAATGGAAATTCACCCAGTCTACTCGTGTTTACTTGGACGCCCTTGGATACATGGGGCAAACGCTATAACTTCTACCCTGCATCAGAAGTTAAAATATCCAGTAAAAGGAAAGATTGTCACAGTCTATGGCGAAGAGGAATATGTGGTTAGTCACCTAAGCAATTCCAAATATGTTGAGTTGGAGGACGAATTCATCGAAACTCCATGCCAATCATTTGAGGTGGTCTCCCCAGATGTCTCTACCACCAAGCATATTCCTGCTAGTCCAACTACAACTATGGCTTCTCTCAAAGATGCCAAAGCCATGATTGAACAGGGTGATTGCATAGTATGGGGACAGCTTCCCGATATACCCTACAAGTCTGACAAGCTAGGCCTGGGCTATGATAGTGAAGATCAAAAGAATGATCAAGGTCCTCGTTCTGGAGGATTAATGTCACACTTCGTCAGCCAAGAAGTAAACGCTATTGAAGATGAAGGAGTGTTCTTGAACCATATCATTCAGCCATATCCAGATGAGATTCCACCCATTTCCATGGGAATGTGGAATGCTGTGGGAGAACCAAGTGACGGGTATAATTATCAGTATACCGCACCTCAGAATTCTTATATTGCTATGGAAGACATTACCCCGACTGGATGGGGTGATCAAATTGAAAATGATGAAAGTTTCACAAGTCCCGTCACTGAGCAATATCAAAATCCACCCAAAGAAGTATGGGACACGCTAGGAGAACCCAGCGGCAAATATGACTATATGGTGAAATATTCCGCTCCTCCGAGCTCACAAATTGCTATGAAGGACATTGTCCCAACTGGATGGGATGAACATTACGATGACAATTTCACTTTTGAAGAAGCCAGAGAAATACCAAATAACGAGGGTTGCTTTGTGTCAGCATACACTCCTCACCAGGATGCACAATTCTCTATTCAAAACATCATCCCGACTGCATGGGACGGCCTTATTGAGCATCTTGCTCAGCCAGCAGAGATATCTCAGCCTGGGCTCTCGTATCCAGCAGAGTATATCACTTATCCCGAAGGATCACCGGCTCATTTTCCCACTAATGAAATCAATGCTGTGGAAGATGAAGAAGACAACTGCAACTGGAACAGCTGGATACTCCCTGCTCACAATAGTGGATTGAACAACTGGAAAGCTGAGGATGTGATCTCCTTTGACCAGGAGTAAATGCCATTTCCTGTTTTCTTTGTGTATATTGTGCAAAGATAAAAATGGTTCCTAAACAATCGAACCATGAGCCTGAAAGCCGTGTGCCTTGCCCAAAGCACATTGGCCCTTCTATAAGGGCTTATCATATCATGATCATGTGCATTCAATAAAATCATGGGACGCTTGCATATTTAAATTTTGTGATCCTTTTTCTTTCTTTCTTCACTTTCAAATAGCTATGTTTTTCTTCACACACACTCACATAACTAACATGCAGATTCACATACACTCTGGATCCAGTCAACAACGATTCTGCTATTGCCCGTCATGACTTTGAAAGTCCGATCTACCAAACTGAGGACGAAAGTGAGGAAGATTGTGAAGTGCCAAGAGAAATTGCAAGGCTGCTAGAACAAGAAGACAAGGCCATACAGCCTCACGAGGAGCCAATTGAGGTCATCAACTTGGGCAGCAACGAAGAAAAGAAAGAAGTCAAAATAGGGGTTGATTTAGAACACAGCATCAAGCAAAGACTGATTCAAATGCTGCGAGACTACGTCGAGATATTCGCCTGGTCCTATGAAGATATGCCAGGCCTTGACACGGACATTGTAGTTCATCGCCTGCCAATCAAAGAAGGTAGCACTCCAGTCAAACAGAAACTACGAAGGAGTAGGCCTGATATGTCAAAAAAGATCAAAGACGAGGTTGAAAAACAGTTCAATGCCGGATTCCTAAAAGTTGTAAGTTATCCTCCATGGATAGCTAACATCGTGCCTGTACCTAAAAAAGACGGGAAAGTCAGAATGTGCGTGAACTACAGAGATCTGAACCGGGCAAGCCCCAAAGATGATTTCCCTTTACCACACATTGATGTACTGGTTGACAATACCGCACAATGCAAGGTATTCTCCTTTATGGACAGATTCTCAGGGTACAATCAAATCAAGATGGCACCCGAAGACATGGAAAAAACAACCTTCACAACACCCTGGGGAACCTTTTGTTACAAAGTAATGCCCTTTGGTCTGAAAAACGCAGGAGCAACCTATCAACGTGCAATGGTAGCGCTATTTCATGATATGATTCATCAAGAAATAGAGGTGTATGTCGATGACATGATTGCAAAATCCAACACCGAGGAAGAACATCTGGGTCATTTACACAAGTTGTTTGACAGACTCAAGAAATACAAGTTGTGACTGAACCCAAATAAGTGTACCTTTGGAGTAAGATCCGGCAAACTCTTAGGTTTCATCGTCAGCAGCAAAGGTATTGAGGTTGATCCCGCCAAGGTTAAAGCCATTCAAGAAATGCCTATATCTCGTACCGAGAAACAAGTCAGAGGATTCTTGGGACGTCTAAATTACATCGCCCGATTTATTGCCCACATGACTACTACTTGTGTGTCGATCTTCAAACTGTTGAAGAAAGATCAAGTGGAAAGGTGGAATGACAAATGCCAGTCAGCCTTTGACAAAATCAAAGAATATCTCCAAAAACCTCCAATCTTGTTGCCACCTGTGGAAGGCAGACCTCTGATAATGTACCTAACTGTGTTAGAAGACTCAATGGGGTGTGTACTAGGACAACATGACGAATCCGGCCGAAAGGAGCACGCAATCTACTATCTTAGCAAAAAGTTTACCGATTGTGAAACAAGATACTCACTACTCGAAAAAACTTGTTGTGCCTTAGCTTTGGCGGCTCGCCGACTAAGACAGTACATGCTAAATCACACCACTTTCCTAATCTCCAAGATGGATCCCATCAAATACGTGTTCGAAAAACCTGCTCTCTCTGGAAGAATAGCGAGATGGCAAATGATCTTAACAGAATATGACATTCAATACACTTCACAAAAAGCAATCAAAGGAAGTGTGGTAGCTGATCATCTGGCTCATCAAGCAGTGGATGATTATCAAGCATTGAACTTTGACTTCCCAGACGAAGACATTATGCTAGTCAATGACAACAAACAACCAGGACCAGAAGAAGGACCCGAGCCAGGATCCCGGTGGACTATGGTTTTTGACGGAGCTTCTAATACACTTGGCAATGGCATCGGAGTTGTGATCATTTCCCCCGCAGGAGGTCATACACCATTCACTGCCAGGTTATGCTTCAATTGCACTAACAATATAGCCTAATACGAAGCATGTATTCTGGGTCTTAAAGCTGCAATCAATCTAAGAATCAAATTCCTGGAAGTCTACGGAGACTCGGCCTTGGTAATCTACCAAGTCAAAGGGGAATGGGACACGAAGCACCCGAATCTAATTCCTTACAAAGAATATGTGCTGAGTTTGATTCCTTACTTCGAAGAAATCACTTTCGAACACATCCCACGCGAGGAAAATCAACTAGCTGATGCTTTAGCTACCATGTCATCCATGTTCAAAGTCAGGTGGGACAATGAGGCGCCTATGATCACCATTTACAGGCAAGATGAACCATCCTATTGCAATGAGATCAATACCGAGGGAACAGAGGAAAAACCATGGTTCCATGAAGTAAAAAGATATCTCGAAGCTCAGGAGTACCCTGAAGGGGCATCCATTAACGACAGAAAGTTTCAAAGGAGATTTGCTGCCAAATTCTTTCTAAGCAATGGAACCTTATACAAACGCAACCATGACTCGACTTTACTTTGTTGTGTAAACAAGAAGGAAGCAGAACAGATCATGGAAGAAATACACAATGGTGCCTTCGGTACTCATTCCAGTGGACATACAATGGCTAAAAAGATCCTGAGAGCAGGTTATTACTGGTCTACCATGGAAACAGACTGCCATCATCACTCCCGAACATGTCACAAATGCTAGATATACGCTGACAAAGTACATGTACCTCTAGTTCCGTTAAGTGTCTTGACGGCTCCTTGGCCTTTTGCAATGTGGGGTATTGATATGATTGGAGAAATCAAACCTACTGCCTCCAACGGACATCGCTTTATCCTGGTCGCTATTGACTACTTCACAAAGTGGGTAGAAGCAGCTTCATTTGCTTCTGTTACCAAGAATGTGGTGGCCCGGTTCATCAAATACAATCTCATTTGTCGGTACGGCATCCCTGAACGGATTATCACGGACAATGGCACAAATCTAAACAACAGAATGATTACTGAACTTTGCACACAGTTCAAAATCAAACATCATAATTCTTCTCCATATCGACCAAAGATGAACGGCGCGGTGGAAGCTGCCAACAAGAACATCAAGAAAATCATACAAAAAATGACAGTAACCTACAAAGACTGGCATGAGATGTTACCTTTTGCTCTTCATGGTTATCGCACATCTGCGCGTACTTCAACAGGGGCAACTCCATTCTCCTTAGTCTATGGTATGGAGGCAGTTCTTCCAATTGAAATTCAGATTCCTTCCCTAAGGATTATGAAAGAAGCCAATCTAGACGAAGACGATTGGATTCAAACACGGTTGGACCAGATAAACTTGATTGATGAGAAAAGGCTCGCAGCTATTTGTCATGGTCAGCTATACCAAACGCGTATGATCAAAGCCTTCAACAAAAAAGTCAAAGTTAAGCATACCAAACTGGTGGCTTGGTTGTCAAACGCATCATCTTACCACAAGGTGATCCCAGAGGCAAATGGACTCCCACCTACGAGGGACCATTCATAATCAAGAAAATATTCTCTGGCGGCGCCATGTTGCTTACCACCATGGATGGTGAGGATTTCCCACACCCTGTGAATGCTGCCATAGTCAAAAAATACTTCGCTTAAAAAGAAAAAAAAAGCTCGCTAAGTTGAAAACCTGAAAGGGCAACTTAGGCAAAAAAAAATGAGTGTCTCGGTGGATTGAAAACCCGAAAGGGCGATCCAGGCAAAAATTAGAGACTAAACAAATACTATCCCGGTAGGCTGAAAACCTGAAAGGGCAGCCTAGGCAAAAGTTAGGGAATGAAGCATACAACTATGTTTCGTTCAGCTGCCTACTCACCATCAAGATTCAACACCTCAAAGACACCGATCAGTCCAATCACTTTCTTCCAACAAGTGAGGGATGAGATGCTCGAAGACAGATTGGCAATAGCATAATTGAAACTTGACTGGATTGTTTTCACATAGCTATTTATCTTTATAAATATTTTCCAAAACTTTATGACAGTTTCCTACTTCTAGGATTGTTGTCTCCCTGTGCTAATCAGCCTATCATGGCTCTTTTTCAAAAAATCAATGCAGCTTAGGCTCAAAAATCACTATTTTCACTTTTTCTGTTTTAAATACGTAAACGTCCCAATGATAATTCTGAATGAACATGTGCATTTGAATATGATTGATGTTTACCAGGAAAAACAGGAATAGCATTCAGGTAATGTCCCAATTATCTGGACATCATTCCATCAGAAGAAAATCCCCAAGAGAAGCGCATTTCTCAGCAAATTCCTCAAAAAGATTTTCTCTTCAAAAGAAGTCTTATCCCCCAGCAGGGTTGTTCCAGATTACTATCTTCAGAAGGTGTGATCCCCGCACCCGGACTTGGTCAGATAGTGCATCGGAGGATTATGCATCTTCCTCATTCCCATTTGAAAGGGCATCAGAACTTCCAACTACCTTTCATTCCCAAGTGATAGTCAAAGATCCTTCAACAGAGTACCATGGTTCTCAAAGAATTTCCCCAGCCGAGGGTATTCAAACAAGACAAAAGATCATCAACAATCACAATATAGTCATATCCAGATGACTGGCGGAAATTTATTTTCCCAAATAGAAGCTTGACATCATATTCATACATCACACATTCATATTCATACATCACACATTCATATTCACATTCATACATCATACATCATATTCATACATCATACATCATGCATCATGCGCATATTCATACGCATATTCATACACAACATAACATGCATATTTCTCCTTTAGCTCACATTACATGCATCATAAACATTGCATATCGCTAACTTGATTTTTTCAGGTAGACAGATATCTTCAACAAAGATTTTCTCAATCACATGCAGTGTTCACCTGAATTCCATGAACGGTTCTCTCAGATATAATCAAGCCGAAGATTCATTCTGATCACTTATCAACTCAAAAACAAGCATCACAGATCTAAAGTTGATACCTCAGACGGTTCCAGAACGATCTTACATCGCAGATCTAAAAGTCGATACCTCAGACGGTTCAAGAACGATCTAACATCGAAGATCTAAAGTTGATACCTCAGACGGTTCCAGAACGATCTAACATTGCAGATCTAAAGTTGATACCTCAGACGGTTCAAGAACGATCTAACATCGCAGATCTAAAGTTGATACCTCAGACGGTTCCAGAACGATCTAACATTGCAGATCTAAAGTTGATACCTCAGACGGTTCCAGAACGATCTAACATTGCAGATCTAAAGTTGATACCTCAGACGGTTCCAGAACGATCTAACATCGCAGATCTAAAGTTGATACCTCAGACGGTTCCAAAACGATCTAACATTGAAGATCTAAAGTCGATACCTCAGACGGGTCAAGAATGATCTAACATCAAAGATCTAAAGCTGATACCTCAGACGGTTCCACAATGATCAACTTTCAAAATCTAAAGCAGGAAAAAACTTTGGACAAGTTCCGTAGAAATCATCCTCCTAGACTTAAAGCGGTAACCTTGGACGGTTCCGAAACAGTCAACACAAAGACTTTCAAATCCTTCATCAAGATATAATCATTGGATTCATTTTGATGAACAAACCCTCAACGCATTTACCAGGTGGCATCTGAAAGCCCATCTCAGGTAATGTTTCAATCTGCCAACAACATTTCGCAGACGACATTCAAATGCAACTTCCAACATCTCTTCTGATCAAGGTAAGTGCAAATTTTCAGGGCAACTAAATATTCAATAATCTTCTACCTTCAGATTCCAGACAATCTCTTCAGGTTTAAGAAGATTGAATAGGGGCAACTGTTATACCCTAAAATTTGCCCGCATCTTTTTTCAAGAAAACTCCAATCTGAAAATTAAGAGTCTCATATAATCATGGATTTTTATTTCAACAAATATCCTGACATATGAAATACTTAGTTTTTAGAATTTTTCTTATACAGTAATTTGGCTTGCAGTTGAATTTATTCTTACGCAAACGCCAAATACTGTTTATTACTTCACACATGCTATTTATTTATTTACAGATAAATAGTACTGACACAATTGGTACAGAGTTAAATCTTTTGCAGGCGCAGAATTAGGAAACTCAGACTGTACTGGTAACAAGTAAATATTAGTTATTTACTATGTCTGTGTTTTTTTAACAAGTCATGTAAATAAACTTTAATTTTTCACATAAAACAAAAACAAAAACAACAAAAAAGAAAATTAACTTTGACTGTTGATTTTTCACTCTAACTGCTACGTCAATACCTGAACAGTCAGTTGACAGCCAAACTGCTGGCAGTACAATTCTCAAGTGTTTTGTACCATCAATCAAATCAATCTTTTGCAATTCAAAATTCCAAGATTTTTGTTCTAGAAGTCTTCTGAATATCACGCGATTAGCAGAGACTCAACACTGCACAAAAATCAGGTACGCTTAACTGTCTCCTACACAAACAGTCCCTGACTAGGGTTTTCTTGTTTTTACAGGAGAAACAAGTTTTTGAGACCTCAAATGGATTTCATGCACATTCATATATCTCAAATTACCATCATACAAATTTTCAAACTTCAATTCACTCAGACGCACCGTCAGCAGCTCAAACAGTCAACAGACGACCCGTTTGACCAAAAAGTCAACAGACAGACAAAAATGAATTTTTTTGTCAAAGTCCATATTTTGTCAAAGGATTCATCATTTGATCATTGGATGATCATAATTCATCAAGGAAAGATCAAAAATCAACAAAACCCTAAGATTCAAAATTAGGGTTTTTGCCTGAAAAGTCAACTCAACTTTGACTGGTCATAACTCTCTCATCCTTCATCCAAAAAATTCAAACCAAAGCTCATTTTGAAGGAAATTCAATTATCTTTCAAATGCAATTGATCCCATGGTCATTGCATTCACCATTTGAAAAATATGACCAAAGACATTACAGGTCATTTTCAAAGTCAACAAAAAGACACTTTTTTCAAAAGGACACACAAGGAGAATAAAAAATCATTTTGACATGAGACCAAAGACATTGGTTAGAGGACTCTTTGAGGTTTCCAAAAAGTGCAAGATATCCTTCATATGACAAAAATTGAGGGATTTACACCTTGTTGAAGTTGGCTAAATTTTGGGAAAATGCATAAAACCAACATTGCTCAAAAATGTATTTTTTCCAAATGGGGCCAAGTTTTCATGGTTCAAACATGTTTTCCATGATATTATGGGTCTCCCACGACCAAGACTAAGCGCACACCATCTTTATTCTTTTTTGGTTTAATTTTATCACATTTAAGATTAAATTAAAAAAAGGAAAATGGAAGGATAATGCATAGCTTGATTCTTAAGCTAAGGTCACAAAGAATCTTCAATTTTTCAGCAAGGAAGCTGCAAGGAAGGCCTAGAGCAAGAGTGTGGAAAAATCAAGCAATGGTTGCTTGAATTTTAAGCTTGAAAGTCAAAAATTCAACAAAGACAATTAAGGCTTCTTAGCTTCCATTTTAAGCACTCATGGCCTATAAAATAGCTCAAGACACTTCACAAAAGAGGGGAAAACGAAATGATAGCCCAAGCATAGCATAGAAACCTCAAAATTCTCACAAAAATCTCCAAACTTTGTAATTTTCATTTTCATATTTCCAATCAATATCAATACAAAACAATCATTCAAATCATCTTCTAAGATCATATAGAGTAAGAATGAACCCTTAATATGGTCCTATGAGAGTCGTAACACTTGCATAGTGTTCTTCATATTCATACATAATTAATTTTCGTTTTCCTATATTTAATCAACCTCAATGTAATCTAATCATTCCAATGAGTTCATGAGGTCCTATAGGGCAGGTCTGGGCTTTAACATGTTGGTTACCACGTGAAAATTGCTCAATACCATTGATGATTGTTCATGCATGTTCAAACTTTAATCTCTTCGAATCCATAGCTACAGCACTCAAACAGCGAAACTAACATCATATTTGAACTCAGAGCATCCTAATTAGGGGATCTGGGTCACTTATTATTATTCATAACGTTTGCTTTTGCAGGTTTTTGAAGCTATCAGAAATCTGGTATTTTATCGTGAAATAGTGGGGGTTCAAAACCGCCGCTATTTGCTTCAAAAAATAAAAGAGACGGAGGTTGAAGACGACCACGCGTCCAAGCGTGGTTCGTCAGTCAAAGCTGATCATTCTCTCCGCACGCGTGGCACATCCCATGCTTCTCATTTGCTGGTCAACCAGAGTGGGTCCCACGTTGGACTCTCAAATTCTGCATGATCACATGTTGTTACTTTATCCATGCGCCTCATGTGACTCCCAATCTGAGCCCTTGGATCATCTCAACTTTCCATCAAACGCACCTAACAAGTGGTTCATACCATGGACTCATCAGCACCACACATCTGATTACTATCTTATTTTATTTTCTATTTTATTTTAATTTCTTGTTAAATTAATTAAAAATAGTTTCAAAAATCCAAAAAATACACAAAAAATATTTTTAAGTTTCTAAAATAATATTTTATTTTCTGAAATAAAAATATTTTATTTTTCTTCATAATTTCAATATTTTGCATAATTAATTAGTATATATTTATATATTTGCTTTTTAATTATTCTAACCAATCAAAAAATCATAAAAAAATTGTTCTTTATATAAAATATTGTTTATATATTATAAGCTAATTGTGTACATATTTTGAATAATTTTCTCTTTAAGTTTTAATTATTTGTATAATTATTTGTATAATTATGTATTAATTAGCTTAATCAATTTCAAATCAATTTCAAAAATTCCAAAAAAATTAGTTTTGTTTTAAAATTAATTGACAAATATTTTGTACATATTTTAAACTTAATTTCTAGGTTTAAATCTATTTTCATCTTTTTTCTTCATTTTAATTTAATTAATCATGCATTAATTATAATTAAAATCAATCATAAAAAAATCCAAAAACATGCCTTTTATTTTTCTTGCAATTTAAATTCCTAGATAAATATATAGGATGTCAAATTCATGTAAATAGGCTAGTTTACATTTCCTGCACAATCGATGTAATAGCGTAGATTTACTTTCCGCACTTTACATTTCCGCATTTTAATTTCCAGCAAATATAAACCGCGTGTATGTCAAAGATAAAATTGAACCGTTAGATCACTAACTTCAAAGATAAAATATCTGAATCCAATCACAATCACACTTGCACCTCTTAAGGTAATCCCTTCTCATTCTTTTCAAAATCAAAGTCAAAATTCTACTGTTTCGAGTACAAAATCGAACCTTTTGTTTGTATCCGGTGAAAGGATAGATTTTTAAAGGAAATAGGATAAAGACCTTACAACTCAGGGTAGACCTCCTAGTTTGCTTGCTCAAATCAAAACAAACAAAATTCTCATACACTGTTGTTTTTCAAAACAAAACTTTCCAAAAAGACAATATTTTGTATACATCCAAACACGGATCATTACAAAGTTAACGTTCTTTTCAAAGCATCTTTTGAAAGATAAACAAACATTTTGTATACATCCGCACAAGGATCATTACAAATTCAATTTGCAAAGGTATTTGAAACCACATATGAGCATTCTAAAGCAATTGAAAAGTAATCGAAAAACAAGTGAGCTAAGCAAACTTAAGAGCCCGTGGATAACCATGGATACAAAGGGTGCTAACACCTTCCCTTTGTATAACCTACCCCCTTACCCAGAATTTCTTAAAGGTCTTTTTTCTGTTTCTTTTATAAACCTTTCCTTAATTGGATAAAATAAAAGGTCGGTGGCGACTCTGTGAATTTTCAAAAATGCGAAAGCATAAGCGATAAAAAAAAAGAGTCAGTTCACGTATCTCTCCCGCTCAGAGGTATGGCCCGAAAAAACGGAGGTCCACACACGACAAAACCATTAACGCTATCATAGACACTGTTTACATCTATGATGTGAGAGAGTTGTTAACTCCGCTCCTTGAAATCAAAAGAAAGCTAATCCGAGTTGGTTACTTTCCAGGTTGTGACCCTGATTGCTTTTATTGCGCACACCTACCCAGTGGTTGTGAGAGTCTGAAAATAGGAATTCAAAAGTGGATGGATCGCCGTATCATTATGTTTGAAAGGCTCCCTTCTATGGACGATTTATGCGAAGTTTTTTCAAACGGGATGAGAATAGAGGACGTCTCAGTGGTTTCTAACATACCATTGAAATTCCCTACCAAAACTCCTTTCAAAATTTCTGCTACACCCAAAGTGGCATCTGTCATCATTACCAGTCCAACTCCGTTTCCATACTCCTCAGACAAAGTTGTCCCGTGGAGTTATGACACTAATGTTTATGTCCATGGAGTTAAGCAAGATACCTTGACTGAAGAGGCCATGAATTTTACTACTCCGACTGTTGATAATATTGTGGGTACTAGTAAGATTACGAGAAGTGGAAGGATCTTTTCACCAGAAATTTCTCCAAATGTTGGTACTAATCCAGTCCAAGTCCCAGTTCCTAATCAAGATATCAACGCTCGAGGCAAAGAGCCACTAGTTGAACCAGTTCAAGTACCGGTGGAAGTCACTATTGAAGATCCATCAAAGCAAGAAATGGAGGAAATATTGAAAATCATCTGCAAAAGTGATTACAATATTGTCGAACAGCTGGGGCATATTGCTTCAAAAATCTCAATGTTGTCTCTGCTAAAATATTCAGAAGCTCATGCCAAGGCCCTAATGAAGTTCCTGAAATCTGCACATGTACCACAGGAGATTTCAGTCGATCAATTTGAAAATTGTGTTGCCAATCTAACAGTAAATAATGGTCTCGGTTTCTCTGATGTTGATCTAACCCCTACTGGGAAAAATCACAACAAAGCCCTACACATCTCTATTGAATGTAATGGCACCACTCTATCTCATGTGCTGGTAGATAACGGTTCCTCTTTGAACGTGTTACCAAAAGCAGTACTGGAAAAGCTTGACTTCGAAGGAATTGTGTTACAACCAAGCGATGTTGTGGTAAGAGCCTTCGATGGGTCAACAAGAACAGTGTACGGAAAGGTGAAGCTCCCAATCCGAGTGGGCTCTCAGATCTTTGATTCTACCTTTTACGTAATGGAAATTCACCCAACATATTCCTGTTTACTAGGACGCCCTTGGATACATGGGGCAAATGTTGTAACTTCTACCCTACATCAGAAGTTAAAATATCCGGTAAAAGGCAAGGTTGTCACAGTTTATGGCGAAGAAGAATATGTGGTTAGCCACCTGAGTAACTCCGAGTATGTTGAGTTGGATGACGAATTCATCGAAACTCCCTGCCAATCTTTTGAGGTGGTCTCTCCAGATGTCTCTACTGCCAAACATATTTCTGCTACTCCTGCTACAAAAATAACTCCAACTATGGCTTCTCTCAAAGATGCTAAAGATGTGATCGAAGAAGGTGGTTGCACAGTATGGGGACAGCTCCTTGATGTGCCTTACAAGTTCGATAAGCTAGGTCTGGGCTATGCTAATGGAAATCAGAAGAACGATCAAAGCCCTAGTTCTGGAGGATTAATGTCACATTTTATTAGCCAAGGAGTGAATGCTATTGAAGACGAGGGAGTGTTCTTGAGCCATATTATTTAGCAATATCCAAATGAAGTTCCACCTGTTTCCATGGAAGTTTGGGATACTTTGGAAGAACCAAGCGGCGGGTATGATTTTCTAGTAAAGTATACTGCACCTCAGAGTTCTTTTATTGCTATGGAAGACATTACCCCGACTGGATGGGGTGATCAGTTTGAAGATTGCAAAAGTTTCACAAGTTCCATCACTGAGCAATACCAAAGTCCACCTAGTCCAAAAGAAGTTTGGGATACACTAGGAGAACCAAGTGGCAAGTATGACTTTATTGTGAAGTATTCTGCTCCCCTGAGCTCGCAGATCGCTATTGAAGACATCACCCCAACTGGATGGGACAACCATTTCGAAGACCATATGACATTCACAAGCCTTGACGCTCCTGAAGAAGCATGGGAAACACCAAATAATGAGAGCAATTTCCCGACACAATACACTGTTCCCTAGAATGCACAAGTCTCCCTTGAAGACATCATTCCAACTGGATGGGACGATCTTATCGGGTATCTAGCTCAGCCAACAAAAGTATCTCAACCTGGGCTCTCGTATCCAGCAGAGTATCTTACTTATCCCGAAGGATCAACAGCTCAATTCCCCACCAAAGAAATCAATGTTGTGGAAGACGAAGAAGACTACTGCAACTGGAACAGCTGGATACTCCCTGCTCACAACAATGGATTGAACAACTGGGAAGCTGAGGATGTGATCTCCTTTGATCAGGAGTAAATGCAAATTCCTGTTTTCGTTGTTTATATTGTTCAAAGATAAAAATGGTTCCTGTACTATCGAACCATGAGCTTGAAAGCCGTGTGCCTTGCCCGAAGCACATTGGTCCTTTTTATAAGGGTTTGTCATACCATGATCATGTTCATTCAATAAAATCATGGGACGTTTGCATATTCAAATTTTGTGATCTTTTTCCTTTCTTTGCTTTATTCATTTTCAGATAGCTATGTGTTCTTACACACACCCACATAAATAAATGCAGATTCACGTTCACTCTGGATCCTGTTGATAACGATTCTGCTACTGCCAGTCATGACTTTGAAAATCCGATCTACCAAACTGAGGACGAAAGTCAGGAAGATTGTGAAGTACCAAGGGAACTTGCAAGGTTGTTAGAACAAGAGGAAAAGACTATACAACCGCATGAAGAGCTAATCGAAGTTATCAACCTGGGCAGTGACGAAGAAAAGAAAGAAGCCAAGATAGGGGCTGATCTAGAAGACAGTGTCAAGCAAAGAATGATTCAAATGTTACAAGACTACGTTGAGATATTCGCTTGGTCCTATGATGATATGCCTGGCCTTGACACGGATATTGTGGTTCATCGCTTGCCAATCAAAGAAGGTAGTACTCCAGTTAAGCAGAAGCTACGAAGAAGTAGGCCAGATGTGTCCAAGAAGATCAAAGACGAGGTCGAGAAGCAATCCAATGCTGGCTTTATGAAAGTTGTGAGTTATCCTCTTTGGATAGCTAACATCGTGCCTGTGCCTAAAAAAGACGGGAAGGTCAGAATGTGTGTAGACTACAGAGATCTGAATCTGGCAAGCCCCAAAGATGATTTCCCTTTACCTCACATCGATGTACTGGTTGACAATACCGCACAATGCAAGGTATTCTCCTTCATGGATGGATTCTCAGGGTACAATCAAATCAAGATGGCACCCGAAGACATGGAAAAAACAACCTTCACAACACCCTGGGGAACCTTTTGTTACAAAGTAATGCCCTTTGGTTTAAAGAATGCAGGAGCAACCTATCAACGTGCAATGGTAGCTCTGTTCCATGATATGATTAATCAGGAGATAGAGGTTTATGTCGATGATATGATTGCAAAGTCCAACACCGAAGAAGAACATCTAGGTCATCTGCACAAACTGTTTGACAGACTCAAGAAGTAGAGGTTGCGACTGAATCTGAACAAGTGTACCTTTGGAGTAAGATCCGACAAACTCTTAGGTTTCATCGTCAGCAGCAAAGGTATTGAGGTTGATCCTGCCAAGGTCAAAGCCATTCAAGAAATTCCTATACCTCGTACCGAGAAACAAGTCAGATGATTCTTGGGACGTCTGAATTACATAGCCAGATTTATTGCCCATATGACTACTACTTGTGTGCCGATCTTCAAACTGTTGAAGAAAGATCAAGTGGAAAGATGGAATGACAAATGCCAATTAGCCTTTGATAAGATTAAAGAATATCTCCAAAAACCGCCAATCTTGTTACCACCAGTGGAAGGAAGACCTCTGATAATGTACCTAACTGTGTTAGAAGATTCAATGGGGTGTGTACTGGGGCAACATGACGAGTCCGGCCGAAAAGAGCATGCAATCTACTATCTTAGCAAAAAGTTTACCGATTGTGAAACAAGATACTCACTGCTCGAGAAAACTTGATGTGCCTTAGCATGGGCGGCTCGCCGACTAAGACAGTATATGCTAAACCATACAACTTTCCTGATCTCCAAAATGGATCCTATCAAGTATGTGTTCGAAAAACCTGCTCTCTCTGGAAGAATAGCAAGATGGCAAATGATCTTACCAGAGTATGACATCCAGTACACTTCACAAAAAGCAATCAAAGGGAGTGTGGTAGCTGATCATCTGGCTCATCAAGCAGTGGACAATTGTCAAGCATTGAACTTTGACTTCCCAGATGAAGACATTTTGCTAGTTGCTGACTACGAACAACCATGACCGGAGGAAGGACCCGAGCCAGGATCCCGATGGACTATGGTTTTTGATGGAGCTTCTAATGCACTCGGCAATGGCATCGGAGCTGTGATCATTTCCCCTGCAGGAGGTCATACACCATTCACTGCCAGATTATGTTTCAACTGCTCTAATAATATAGCCGAGTATGAAGCATGTATTATGGGTCTCAAAGCTGCAATCAATCTAAGAATCAAGTTCCTGGAGGTCTACGGAGACTCGGAGCTTGTAATTTATCAAGTCAAAGAGGAATGGGACACGAAGCACCCGAATCTAATTCCATACAAAGAATATGTGCTGAGTTTGATTCCTTACTTTGAAGAAATCACTTTTGAACATATCCCGCGCGAAGAAAATCAACTAGCTGATGCTCTAGCTACCATGTCATCTATGTTCAAAGTTAGGTGGGACAATGAGGCGCCGATGATCACCATTTACAGACAGGATGAACCAGCCTATTGCAATGAGATCGATACCGAAGGAATGGAAGAAAAACCATGGTTCCATGAAGTAAAAAGATATCTCGAAGCTCAGTAGTATCCTGAAGGGGTGTCCATTAACGACAGAAAGTTTCTAAGAAGATTTGCTGCTAAATTCTTTCTAAGTAATGGAATTTTGTACAAACGCAACCATGACTCGACTTTGCTTCGTTGTGTGAACAAGAAGGAAGCAGAACAGATTATGGAAGACATACATGATGGTGCTTTTGGTACTCATTCAAGTGGACATACAATGGCTAAAAAGATCTTAAGAGCAGGATATTACTGGTCTACCATGGAGACAGACTGCCATCGTCACTCCAGAACTTGTCACAAATGCCAGATATATGCCGACAAAGTACATGTACCTCCAGTCTCGTTAAACGCCCTGACGGCTTCTTGGCCTTTTGCAATGTGGGGTATTGATATGATTGGAGAAATCAAGCCTACTGCCTCCAACGGACATCATTTTAGACTGGTCGCTATTGATTACTTCACAAAGTGGGTAGAAGTAGCTTCATTTGCTTCAGTCACCAAGAACGTTGTGGCCCGGTTTATCAAGCACAATCTCATTTGTCGATACGGCATCCCTGAAAGGATCATCACAGACAATGGCACAAATTTAAACAACAGAATGATTACTGGACTCTGCACACAGTTCAAGATCAAACATCATAATTCCTCTCCATATCGACCAAAGATGAATGGCGCCGTAGAAGGTGCCAACAAGAACATCAAAAAGATCATACAAAAGATGACAGTAACCTACAAAGACTGGCATGAGATGTTACCTTTTGCTCTTCATGGTTATCGCACATCAGCGCGTACTTCAACAGGGGCAACTCCGTTTTCCTTAGTCTATGGTATGGAGGCAGTTCTTCCAATTGAAATTCAAATTCCTTCCCTAAGGATTATGAAAGAAGCTGATCTAGATGAAGCCGGCTGGATTCAGACTCGGTTGGACCAGATAAACTGGATTGATGAGAAGAGGCTCGCAGCTATTTGTCATGGTCAGTTGTACTAAAAGCGCATGATCAAAGCCTTCAACAAGAAAGTCAAAAGTCAGGCATACCAAATTGGTGGTTTGGTTATCAAACGCATCATTTTACCACAAGGTGACCCCAGGGGCAAGTGGACTCCCACTTACGAGGGACTGTTTGTAATCAAGAAAATATTCTCCGGCGGAGCCATGTTGCTTACCACTATGGATGGAGAGGATTTCCCACATCCTGTAAATGCGGACATAGTCAAAAAGTATTTCGCTTAAAGAAAAGCTCGCTAAGTTGAAAACCTGAAAGGGCAACTTAGGCAAAAATGAGCGTCTCGGTGGATTGAAAACCTGAAAAGGCGATCCAGGCAAAAATTAGAGACAAAATAAATACTATCCCGGTAGGCTGAAAACCTGAAAAGGCAGCCTAGGCAAAAGTTAGGGAATAAAGCGTACAACTATGTTCCGTTTAGCTACCTACTCACCTTAAAGGTTCAACAAATCAAAGACACTGATCAATCCAATTACTTTCTTCCAACTAGTGAGGGATGAGATACTCGAAGACAGATTGGCAATAGCAGAATTGAAACTTGACATGATTGTTTACACATAGCTATTTCTCTTTATAAATACTTTTCAAAACTTTATGACAATTTCCTACTACTAGGATTTTTGTCTCCTTGTACTAATCAGCCTATTATGGCTCTTTTTCAAAAATCAATACAGATCATGCTCAAAATCAACATTTCTACTTTTTTTTGTTTTGAATACGTAAACGTCCCAATGATAATTTTGAATGAACATATGCATTTGAATATGATTAATGTTTACAAGAAAAACAGGAATAGCATTCAGGTAATGTCCCAATCATTTGGACATCATCCCGAAACCAGCATCAGAAGAAAAATCCCCAACAGAGATGCATTTCTCAGCAAATTCCTCAATGAGATTTTTCTCTCCAATAAAGTAATTCGAGAAATCTTATTCCCCAGCAGGGCTGTTCAAGAGTGCTATCCCCAGAAAGTGTGGTCTCCACACCAGGACTTGGTCAAATAGTGCATCGGAGGATTATGCATCTTTCTCATTCCCATTTTAAAAGGGCATCAAAATCAGAACTTTCAAATTACCTTTCATCTCCAAGCAGTAGTCAAAGATCCCTCAACAGAGTACCCTGGTCCGCAAAGAAGGTCCCCAGCCGAGTGTACTCAAACAAGACGGCAAAGATCTTCAGCAATCACAATGCCTTCATTTCCAAATGGCTAGCAGGGATTTATTTTCCCAACCAGAAGCTTGATACGCTCAAGACTCCATACATCATACATCATACGCATGTTCATACATAGCATATAATGTTTTGTGACAAACGCATACATAACATGCATGTTTCCCCTTTAGATTGAGAATCTCAACATATACATTACATACATCATAACATTGCATGTCACTAACTTGATTTTTTTCAGGCGGACGGATATCTTCAGCAAAGATGTTCTCAATCACATGCAGTGTTCCCCTGAATTCTATTCAAGCGAACATTCCTCTCAGATATAATAAGCCGAAGATTCATTCTGAAGAGATCTCTCTTTCCAACTCAAAAAAAAGCAACATAGATCTAAGTCGATACCTTGAACGGTTCCTTCATGATCTACCTCCAGATCAAAGTCGATACCTTGGACGGTTCCTTCATGATCTACCTTCAGATCAAAGTCGATACCTTGGACGGTTCCAGAACGATCTACCATCAAAGATCTAAAGCTGATACCTCAGACGGTTCCACAACAATCTACCATCAAAGATCTAAAGCTGATACCTCAGACGGTTTCACAACGATCAATCTTCAAAGATCTAAAGCTGATACCTCAGACGGTTCCTCATAGATCAACTTTCAAAATCTAAAGCGGAAAAACTTTGGACAGTTCCGTAACGATCCGCCTCCTAGACTTAAAGCGGTAACCTCGGACGGTTCCGAAACGGTCAACGCAGAGGTTTTCAAATCCTTCATCAAGATATAATCAATGGATTCATTCTGATGAACAAACCATCAACACATTTGCCAGATGGCATCTGAAAGCCCATCTCAGGTAATGTTTTGATCTGCCAACAACATTTCTCAGACAACGTTCAAATGCAAAATCCAACATCACGTCCGGTGGAGGTAAGTGCAAATTTTCAGGGCATCTAAAATATTCAATCATCTTCTACCTTCAGATTCCAAACAGTCTCTTCAAGTTTAAGAAGATTGAATAGGGGCAACTATTATACCCGAAAATTTGCCCGCATCTTTTTTTCAGAAAGAAGGCAACTGACTTTTGTCTAAAAATTGGGAGTTTCATATAATCTTGGATTTTATTCCATAAATATCCTGATTTTATGAATACTCGGTTTTTAGAATTTTTCTTATACGGTATTTTGGCTCGCTGTTGAATTTATTCTTACACAAACGCCAATTACTGTTTATCATTTCACACACGCTGTTTATTTGAGATTTATTTGCAGATAAATAGTACTGACGCAATTGGTACAGAATTAAATCTTTTTGCAGGCGCAGAGTCCGGGGATTCAGACTGTACTGGTAACGAGTAAATTATTATTAATTTTTGTTTCCCACTAATTTTGGTACTATATTCTATTATTTTCAAAATCTTTTCCTTTCTTTTCAAATCTCTTTCTTTCAAAATCAAATCCTAACTTTATTCTATACATCTCTCTTTTCAAACCCTACCATACACTTTCTTTCAAATCCTACTACCACTCAAAATTTCCTTTTTTGTACGGAATCACTTCATTCCCCAACGTCTCTATCCTTCTTTTCACTCTATAAATACATCTCATTTTTTCCATAAAATCTCACATCAAATTCTAACTCATCTCTCAAATTTCTACTTCATACTCATTCTCTCTTCTTCCCCGGCAAAAATGGCGAAACGGATGGAAACGTGTTTTCTTATGGTCATCACCGTCGTGGTGGTAATCATGTCCTTTTTCTGTCTGCATAGTCCTGAAAAATGCGGACCTGGGTTGTTTACACTCCCAATCATCTATATGTTATTATTTATAACATGGGTTATTAATCGTCATTCTTAAAGTTTGTCGTATCTTGTGTTTTCAAATAACGTACCGTTTACTCGTCGTACTGTTCATTATATTATGTAATATTTTTAGTGTCAGTATTAAATGTCGTACTATTTGTCGTACTGTTGTTTAATTATTAAGATAATATTTTGTGTGTTTTCTGCCAGTTAAATATTTATTTTTCTGTGCATTAAATGTTTTTCGGGTTATTATCGGTAATTTCGTTCGCATACAGTATATATTATTTATTTATTATGTCTGTGTTTGTCTAACAACTCATGTAAATAAATTTTCACCATTGATACAACAAAAAACAAAAATAAAAAAATTAACTTTGACTGTTGAATTTTCACTTTAACTGCTACGTTAATGCCTGAACAGTTAGTTGACAGTCAAACCCGCTGACAGTGCAATTCTCCGTGTTTTGTACCATCAATCAAATTAATCTTTTGCATTTCAAAATTCCAAGATTTTTGTTCTAGAAGTCTTCTGAATATCACATGATTAGCAGAGACTCAGCACTGCACAAAAATCAGGTACGCTTAACTGTCTCCTACACGAACAGTCCCTAACTAGGGTTTTTGTTTTTTCAGGAGAACAAGTTTTTTGAGACCTCAAATGGATTTCATGGACCTCCATATATCTCAAAGTACCACCATACAAATTTTCAAACTTCAATTCGCTCAGACGCACAATCAGCAGCTCAAACAGTCAACAGACGACTAGTTTGACCGAAAAGTCAACAGACAGTCAAAAATGAAATTTTTTGTCAACATCCATATTTTGTCAAAAGATTCATCATTTGATCATTGGTTGATCATAATTCATCAAGGAAATTCAATTAGCTTTGACTGATGAACTTTGACTGGTCATAACTCTCTCATCCTTCATCCAAAAAATTCCAACCAAAGCTCATTTTGAAGGAAATTCAATTATCTTTCAAATGAAATTGGTCCCATGGTCATTAGATTCACCATTTGGAAAATATGAACCAAGACATTACAGGTCATTTTCAAAGTCAACAAAAAATGGTTTTTGTCAAAGGCCATAACATCAAGATAACTTCTCCAAATGAAAAAAAGTTTCCAAAGTGGCTTGTAGATGACATCCTGAGGTTTCTAAAAAGTACAAGAACTCCTTCATATGATAAAAATTGAGGGATTTATGCCTTGTTGAAGTTGGCTATTTTTTGGGAAAATGCATGAAATCAACATTGATCAAAAGTGTTTTTTTTCCAAAAGAGACCAAGTTTCCATGATCCAAACATTCTTCTAACAATGCTAAGGGCCTCCCACGACCAACCTAAGGCCCATAGCATTTTATTTCTTTTTGGTTTAATTTTATTACATTTAAGATTAAATTGAAAAGAAATGGTACAAGATAATGTTATGTAGCTTTGATCTTAAGCATGAGTCACCAAGAATCATTCAAAGCTCTGCCCCAAAGAGATGGTACAGCAAAAGGTTGAAGAAAATTGAGCCACGGTTGCTTGAATTCAAAGCTACATATTATTAAAAAAGTCAAAAATTCAACAAATCACTTAATGCATGTTAGCTTAGTTTTTAAGTCCCTCCATGGCCTATAAATGAAGAGGAATACTTCAGCAAGCAGGGGAGACACGAAATTATAGCAAGAGCATAGCAAAGAAGTTCACAAAAATTCTCAAAAAACACCAAAACTTTGTAACTTTCGTCTTATATTTTCCAACCATTATCAATACAAACAAACACTTTCAATCATCTTCTGAAGTTGCATAGAGTAAGAATGAGCTCATAATATGGTCCTATAAGGGTTATAACACGTGCATAGTGTTCTTCATCTTCATGCATAATCAATTTTCGTTTTCTTATATTTAATCAATATCAATGTAATCTAATCATTCTAATGAGTTCATGAGGTCTTATAGGACAGGTCTGGGCTTTAACATGTTAGCTTCCACGTGAAAATAGCTCAATGCCATTAATAAGTGTTCATGCATGTTCAAGCTTCAACATCTTCGAATCCATGGCTACAACACTCAAACAGCAAAACTAATATCATATTTGAACTCAGAGCATCAAAATTAGGGGATCTGGGTTGCTTTTTATTATTCATGATACTTGTTCTTGCAGGTTTGTGAAGCTACCAAAATATGGCATTTTATCGTGAAAATAGTGGGGGTTCAAAACTGCCGCTATTTGCTTCAAAAAATAAAGGAGACGGAGGTTGAAGACGACCACGCGTCCAAGCGTGGTTCGTCAGTCAAAGCTGACTCTTCCCTCCGCTCACGTGGCTGCTCACCAATGGCCAGTCAACTTTTCTTTCCATCCACGCATGCATCTGTGGGGCCCACCTGAAAAATTTGAATTTATAGAGATCCAGCGCATCTCTTTTGCTCAGCTTATCATGCACCCTTCCACGTGTACCATCAGATTATTTTAAATTCAGATCAAAAGGCCCTGAACAAGCAGTCCATATCATGGACTCTCCAGCCCACCACACTTGATCATTTATTTATATATTTTCTATTTTATTTAATTTTCTTTCAATAATTAATTTAAAATAGTTTAAAAAATCAAAAAAATATAATAAAAATATTTTTAGGTTTATAAAATAATCTATTAATTTTTGACATAAAAATATTTTATTTTTCTTAAAAATTGAAATATTTTGTTTAATTAATTATTATATATTTATATATTTGCTTTTTAATTATTTCAACCTATTAAAAAATCAGAAAAAAATTTGTTCTTTTTATTAAATTAGGTTTATATATTATAGACTAATTTTGTACATATTTAGAATATTTTTCTCTTTAAGTTTTAATTATTTGTATAATTATTTGCATAATTATATGTTAATTAACTTAATAATTTCAAAAACATCTTTAAAAAATCCAAAAAAATTAGTTTTATTTTAAAATTAATTAACAAACAATATGAATATATTTTAGACTTAATTTTTAGGTTTAAATTTTATTTCTACCTTTTTCTCATTTTAATTAAATTAATTATGCATTAATTCTAATTAAAATCAACCATACAAAAAATCCAAAAATATTTCTTTTATCTTATTGCAATTTAAATTCCTAGATAAGTGTATAGGTTGCTAAAATCATGTAAATAGCGTAGTTTACATTTCCTGCCAATCGATGTAATAGCGTAGATTTATTTTCCGCATTTTACATTCCCGCACTTTAAATTTCTGTACATATAAAACTGCGTGTATGTCAAAGATAAAAACTGAAGCGTTAGGTCACTAACTTCAAAGATAAAAATATCTGAATCAAAACACAATCACACTTGCACCTCTTAGGGTAATCCCTCTGTTACTCTTTTCAAAATCAAATTCTACTGTTTCAAATACAAATTCAAACTTTTGTTTACATCCGGTCAAAGGAGAATTTTCTAAAAGAAATAGGAAAGGACCTTATAAACTTAGGGTAGATCTCCTAATTGCTTGCTCAAATCTAAACAAACAAATGTCTCATATATCATTGTTTTTCAAAATAAAACTTTCAAAAAAGACAATACTTGGTATATATCCAAACAAGGATCATTACGAAGTTAACGTTCTTTTTTCAAAACATCTTTCGAAAGGTAAAACACTTTGTATACATCCGCACAAGGATCATTACAAAGTCAATTTACAAAATGAATTTTAAGACCACATACAAGCATTTCAAGGCAAGACAAATGATTCAAACAAGTGAGCTAAGCAATTAAGAGCCCATGGATAACCATGGATACAAAGGGTGCTAACACCTTCCCTTTGTATAACTTACCCCCTTACCCAAAATCTCTTAAAGGTCTTTTTCTGTTTCTTTTATAAACCTTTCCTTAATTGGATAAAATAAAAGTCGGTGGCGACTCTCTGATTTTAAAAAACACAAAAGCAAAAGAAGAGTCAGTTCGTATATCTCTCACGAGAGGTATGGTAAAAAACCGAGGGCATAACAGGTAGGATATGATAAGTTTTAGGATTAACTTGTCATATCGTGTTGTGTCATCAAACGCTGGATTGAGATAGGATATAATATAAATATTATATCTTGTCTCTTATCCTGCACATCAAATGTAACACCCCATATTTTATAATTTTAATTTAATCGGAAATTAAATTATTATTTAGAATTATTTGATATTTTGTTGAATTATTGGAGAATTATGGATTAAGGGCCATTGGGCCAAGTGTGGTGTTAGTAAAGAGGGGGTGCTAAGTTAGTAAAGCCCTTTACTAATTAAAATCTATTTTTCATAAAAATAAGGAATTGGGAAAAAGGAAAATAGATGTGGAAGAGGAGCAGAAGAGTAGAAGTGCTGATACGTGAAAGAGGAACAGAAGAGGAAGAGGGCTAATCAAGATCCTTGGCTAAGGTAAGGGGGGACTCTTCCGGTTAATATCTTTTATCGTATTATAGATAATAGGACTGATTTAGATGTATTGTTTGTGTCAATTGGTTATATGATTGATTGGGGTTTTGGGATGATTTTGAAGGGAATTGTATGATTTGATGAATTGTATGATTGTATGATTGTTATGATGATTAAATGATCCTCTTTGTGTGTTATATTTGTGTTATACCATGTATGTGGCTGACATGGTGGTGTTTGAGGTTCATGACATAACTTGGTTTGGGTTTTGGGGGTTTTGGGGTAAATCTCGTAATGCTGTCAATTGCGATGAAAGTTCTGACTTTTGCCAGTTCGCACCGCAAAGGAAGGTGCGCGCCGCGAAGGCGTAGTGATTTTCTCGTTCCGCGCGCGAACCTGGGTTTGCGCCGCGAAGGCGTGTTTTCTATTCGTTACGCACTGCGGACTGGGTGTGGCGCCGCGTGCTGTAGCGATAATTGTTTTCTTGTAAAAAGTTAAAGATGTGTAACTTTCAAACCGTAAGTCCGTTTTAGACGCCGTTTTGGACGTTGTTCCTTAAATTGAATGTTCTACCATATGAAATAAATAAAACAACAATAACTTGATTTTATTTTGAAAAGTATCGTTTTCTCCAAATGTGGTTTATTCTTGTTTGCATAGTTGATGAGGTGCAATGGTTTGTTGTTTGCATAATTGAATATGTGCAATGATGGGTGTTGTTATAGTATGATTGCTCCTGCTTGTTATGCAAATGGATGTTGTTCATGGTAAATATGGTTATCATTTGTTTTGATGAATGATGAGGTAAAGACTCTGTCGTTGATGAGTTGCTTTGTTGTACTTGGTACACGATTGTGAGGGGTGTTATTGTTGTTGCACTGTATAATGAATGATTTACCTGTTATGATGTTGTGGTTGTAATTGGTGTTTGTTATACATATATTGTTGATGTAAAATATGTATTTTATTATGGTTGAGAGATAGCATAACTGTGTATGGCTATTGATTATTGTGGTGGTTGATGATTATGACATTTGGTTGATTTATGTGGGTGATGAGCATGTTATGGTTGATACATGCATTCATAATCATTATGTGGCTGATCCTTGACGATGGTGGATCAGTGGTAGCTAATTCCCATTGTGTGGAATTAGTGAGTGGGTGTTGCCGTATCCTTGACGATGGTGGATCGGTGAGATGGGTTATCCCAGATTTTGGTACCACATGCATATAGTTGCATTTGCATTAGGCTACTTGTGTTATTATAACATGAATGGAAGATTGTCCAATGTTATAATATGTGATGATTGTGTAATGGTTATGATTTGTTTGGATGAATTATGGTGTTGTCTCTTGGTAATATATTCTATTTGTTGTTGTATGTTGATGAGTACTTCTGACAATCTGAATATAATGAAATTGGATGAATAATGTGACTATGATGTGTTATTGTTTATGATTCGATAACATTTGTTAATTGTGAATGAGACTCACCCTTACTGTTGACATTTTCAGATTGAGGATAGCGGCTTTTGCCTCGGTGAGGATTAGCTCATGAGTCAGTTGTTTAGTATAGCGTCGGTGTCATGCTCTGATATTGTAACACTGGGGGAACGCTAGTTTAGAGTTGATGATGATACTCTATTTTGTTGTTATTGGAGTAATTTTGTGAGATATTGCATAGATGATGTTATGCTTATCCGTTGATTAATGTTCCGCTGTGTAGAAACATGATTTTGTTAAATGGATGATTTGCCCCTAAGTGAAGCATGACAATTGATTTATGATAATTTGTTTTAAATTGAATTGTGGCACCCTTGTTTTCATGTTTACTCTGAATTATTTTATTAATTTCCGCGGGGTTTAGAAGGGTGTTACATCAAACGGGCCCAAAATGTTTATAATTTTTTTCGTAAAAAATTATAATTATACGAGAGAATTTATAATTTTTTGATCACAACCAAATCAATGTAATTCATTTATCAAAGGATGTTCAATATAACTAGGAATTGAAACTAACAAACTACGTCGAGTCCAAGAATTGGTCACCTTCGCAAAGGAATGAGTAACCATATTCGATTGACGTTTAACAAACTTCACCTTAAAATTTGGAAAGGGATGTAATAAACTACCAATGAACTCAATAATAAGACTAAACTCGAAATCACCCTTCCTATTTTTAAAAAATAAAAAATAGAATAATAAATTTATGAGTTTTAATTTTTTTAATTTTGTATGAATGTGGTTCTTGATATGTTAATTTACCAACACAGTTATCATGACTCCTACATGCATTTATATACACATAACTTCTACGTTATAACTAGGGGGTGGAAATAGGCTATGTTATGCTAGGCTTTAAAAGGCCTGAGTCTGACCTACGATAAATTTAGAAGGCCTATGGCCTATTATAAGCTCAGTTTTTTAGTCTGGTCTGGCCTTTTTAAAAGTCTAGTTTGACCTGAAAGCCTATTTAAAAGTCTATATCTCATTAAAGTTTTCAATTAATCCATATTACTTAATAATCCTTATAGGTCGGCCTATATATGTATATATAAGCCGGTATATTTAGCCTTTGTTCTAATATATATATGCTTACACAGGCTAGTCTATCCAGCCTTTTTTTCTAATATATATGCATACATGGACCAATTTATTTAGCATATCTATAATATATATATATATATATATATATATATATATATATATATATATATATATATATATATATATATATATATATATATATATATATATATATATATATATATATATATATATATATATATATATGAAAATATAGGCCGACCTATAAGGTTTCATAAATTTTTTTAATAGCTTAAACCTGACCTATTTAATAAAATAAATTTTTAAAAAAGCCTATGCCTAATATTTTTATTAAATAAGTTTGGCCTTAAATAAGCTAGGCTATAGACCCTTGTACGCCGGTCTGCCTATTCCCACCCTAGTTGTAACTATTATTATTAAAATACTATTGAAAAAAATATTAAATATTTAAAAACTCAATGGAATAACTTTTCTTAATTAAAATATATTAATTATTATATTTTTTATTTAAAATTCATTTTACTATTTAAAAATTTCACAACTCAAAATAAAAATAAACATAAAATTTTTAAAATAGAAAACTTCTCCAAACCATATTAAACGCTGCCATCTTATAGAGAAAGTCCGGTAGTGTTCTTTCAGATTTTAGTTTTTGAGGCAAACCTTTTTATTGTACACACTAATTTATAATATTTTGATGAATAAATAAAAAATGACAACTATATTTAAATATATTTCGACACAAAAAATTAAGTGATTAGTGAGGAATGTGTAGTGTGGAAGCTTCGGGTATGAATAAAAGAAAGAGAAAGGAATGCGTCTAAACTCTTAAATAGAATATAACATTTCCGTGCTTGAAAAAGCTGGTGCTAGAGAAATTTAAGTGTTGTTTCCAAATTTTATCGTTATTGAATTCACCGACTTTGACAAACAGAGCATGACAAATTCCAATATTCCATAGATTTGTTAAAAACAAATCCTTAGATCAGTTGAGCTGTGTAAATCATCCATTAGGGGATTAGGCTGTCCATTTTGACCCAAACTTCTTCTTATAGTCTATCTCTTCGGATTTGACTATGCTCTATTTGTTGATAAACATTTAATGAAATAATTTTATTTAATCATTTTCATCTATGAAACATTGTTTGAAATTTGTATAATTAATTAAAGAGTGAAGATCCATTTTGGTCTCTCATAAAAATCACACAATTCAAATTAGTCCCTCACAAAAAAAAGGATCTGATTTAATCCCTTACAAAATTTAACCGGACCATATTAGTCCTTATGTTAATATTTTTACCAAATCGATTTTTTTCATACTTTTAAACCGTGACTGGACTGCCACATTAGCTTTTATTTTTTATTTTTTAAAATACTAAATTAATTTTTAATTATAATTTCATTTTTAAACAATTCTAAATTAATAATATTAATAAAGCCAAAAAAAATAAATTATATGGAATTAACCTATGACCTTTAATCAATATCTTAAGTCCTTACCACTAGTCCAATGTATATTCATGACAAATAATTCTTATAATTTTAAGAAATATTAAATAATGTAGCATTTAAAACAAAACAAAAAAGTTAAAATTTATACCAATTGGGTCTCAAATTCAAACATGTTCAAGTTAAATAATAGTCACTTTACAATTATACAAGTCAACTTATATTGTCAATATTATTAATAATGAATACTTAAGTTAATAATTCAGAACAAATATTTACTTATTTCAAATAACAAAAAAATAAATATTTATTAATTTTAAATAATACAAAAATTTAAAAATAAAATTAATAAAATATAAATCCTAAATAAAATTAATCAAATAAAAATAAATAAATAAATATTTAATTAAATTACTATTAAATTAATTGATTACTATTTAGTTTGTATTAACTAAATAATTTTAAAAATTAATTGATTATTTAATTTAAATTTATTACATATTTTAATAATTAGTTGAATTACTATTAAACTAATTAATTATTATTTAATTTGAATTAAATAAATATTTATTTGTGTGTTATTTAATTTCAATTACATATAATTTAATTTATTTCTAATTGATTAAATATATTGAGGGTTTACATTTAATAAATTTTATTTTTAAATTGGTGTATTATTTGAAATTAGTAAATCAAAGAGATTCGAAACCCCATTGATATAAATTTTATAATTTTTGTTTTAAATTCATAATTATTTAATATTATTAAAAATCTTGGAAATTATTTATTATGAATGCATATTGGAAATTATTTTATGATGCATATTGGAAATTATATTTTATGCATATTGGAAATTATTTTTTAAATGCATATTGGAAATTTTTTGTTTTAAATGCATATTGGAAATTATTTTTTATGAATTCAGAATTGTTTAAAAATGAAATTATAATTAAAAATTAATTTAGTATTTTAAAAAATAAAAAATAAAAGCTAATGTGGCAGTCCAGTCACGGTTTAAAAGTATGAAAAAAATCGATTTGGTAAAAATATTAACATTAGGACTAATATGGTCCGGTTAAATTTTGCAAGGGATTAAATCGGGTCCTTTTTTTTGTGAGGGACTAATTTGGGTTGTGTGATTTTTGTGAGGGACCAAAATGGGTCTTCACTCTTAATTAAATTGATATAACAAACAAATTCTATATGTGTCAATATGGTAAATTTTGAGATACCAATTTATTAAACAATGTGTGACGTTATTAAAGAGACTGTAATAACATTTAGTTTATAGCTTTTGACTAATGGTTGATGACTGATAAATTAGTTGATAAATTAAAATGACTTAAAAAACATTTAATATATAATTATTTTAATTTAAATTAAAATAAATTGTAAAGGATTGTAATGAATTTTATTTAAAATAAAAAGGGCAAAAAAGGAAGAAAAAATATAAGCTATAAGCTAAAATGCTATTTAAATAGCGTATGAAAAATAAGCTATAAGCTAATAAAATAAGTTATAAGCTCGTGATAAAAAGACTATTACCAAAAATTGTCTTACCAAAATTTGGTAGTATTATGTTTAATAGAATTGAATTTATCAGAATTGATTTATGTTTTAGATATATTTTTATAAAATTGAATCAAACAATAAATTTTAATAAAAAAAATCAAATTTAAATTCAAAAACTACAAATTCTAACTTTAAATAAAATCAATTTACTTATGAGGAATACATTTTATTGTAATTGATGCATATATATATATTGATCGTACCTGATCAGAATGGATCGTCCTGGTCAGCAATGGGTGGTCTTCAGAATGGGGGAGGGTGTACCTGCAAGGTACTTCAATGCCAAAGTAAGAAAAAGAGCAAAGGAACGCAAGTACTAAGGTAAGAGTGAGAGAGAATGAATATCTGACTCTCTAGTGAAAGAGGGTTTTTATAGCCCCCAGCGCTGGGGCAAAATTCCTTATTTTGCGCTGGATCGTTGGAGGCTCAAAAATAGAAAACTGTCAGGATCTTGCGTGGTAGGTCAGAGTCAGCAAGTGACTCGCGTCTTGGATGGTCCGATCGTAGGGTTCGGAGGTGAATACTGAATTTCCCGTTAGTGGGTTGACCACGTGTTATTTATGAAGCACGTGGGGCTGACGCTCCAACGGTCATGAAGAGATGTGCGCTCGATTGAGCTTGAACCCTGATTTGGGCCTGTCCGTCTATAGGCCTTCTCGGCCCAGACCAGAACATATACTTTAAATGGACAATTTATTTTTATTGACAACAACAATGTATTTTGCATTAATATTTGATGCATTTTTGCAAACTTTTATAGAAAATTCTTTCATAAAAACACAACTCTTGTATTGTTACTATCAAAAGCATAACAATCCCTTATCTACTATCTACCCATTACTAAACAATTGACCAATCTACCTAATTTGCCCTTTCATCAAAATAATTTTACAATACAAAAAGGACAATTTCGTAACCTACTAATTAAACCACCTTTTCATTAAAAACTACCCATAAAGCCCTTTTCATTATCATTATAGACAAAGTTTCCTAACTCATTTTGTCCTACTAAAAAGAGTTTATCTGTAATGTGATAATAAAGCCACATGAAGAAACCAACACGTATCATTTAATCCTTGGCCACATTTTTCATTTCAAACTCATTCCCCTCTCTCTCTCTCTCTCTCTCTCTCTCTCTAGATTACCAAACTTTCTACTTCACTCTTTCCCTCCTGTGTTCTCTTCTCTCTCTCTTTTTCTCTCTTTTTTCTCTGAAACCCTAAAACCACCGCCGCCACCCTTTCTCCCTCTATTATCGATGACCACAACCTTCAATGAAAAAATCAAAGCCATTTTCGTACTATTCGTCTCATGGCCTTTCTAATGAATTGGTTGGAATTTTGTTTCCAACAACCTCGCCGTCGGATACTGTTACTCGTTGTTGACCAGTTGGTTCATCAAACCCCGACCCAATATCATGCTCAACGGAAGAGAAAGAAAGGTGGATTCATAGCTACCATTTTTCGGTTGTTTGTTGTTTATTTGAAATAAAAGTTTCTAAAGTTTTTATGATTAATCATCTGTTGAGTATTTGTTCAAATCGTGTTTAGATTTAGAGATAAGTTTGTATATCATATTGTGTTTTGACATCTTCCATTTTCATGGCTATTGCAGAGTTTTTAATTTATGTGTTTTGATATCGTTTCGAAAGTTCAGTTTCAATGAATATAAGTTCTGTTTCGAAAAAGTTCTGAGTATGATGTATATTTGGTGGTTAGTTTGATTTGAATAAATTGTTAAAACCTAGATCTTGTGAATCATTTGAGATTTAAGCTGACAAGGAAACTTTAATAAACTCACAAATATGTGTTTTGGTAGGGGAAATTCTATGAAAGCAGCAACTATATTGGAAACCAAGTGAAGATGGTAAGTATAGTTATTTTCCACCATGAGATTAAATATATGTACTAAATACTTAAAATTTTAACTATTGTAGTTATGATGCTAACAATATTTTTGTTATTGCTACATAGTCTGCAACAAAGCTCTTGGTGGAAACTTATATATCGACATCCCTGCCTCTACTCTGATATACAGGGTATGCTGTCATTCATGGAGACTTTAAAAATTGCATTTGAACATTTTCTTTCATGATTTTTTTTATTTTGTTTCTAATATGGTTTTTTAAAGCTATCAGTGGTTGAAGGAAAGACTTTTCTATTGGTTAGTCTATTGATTTTAGAAAATTCTACATAATGCTTGGTGAATTTTGTGCTCCCTTTGTCGAAGTATCTATATTTTGCATATTTGGATCCTGTTTTTGTTATTTTCTGAAACACTGGATTTATCTATTGGACCCTTGAATGCTGGCAGTGTTGAACAGATTCAAACAGCTGCTTTCGGTGAAAGATTCAAACTACTCATCAAGGTTCGTTTTCTAATTTTTTTTCATTTTTTTCCTATTTTAGCCAAACTTCCCGGTTTTATATTTTTATGTTTATACTCCATTTAGACTTAATTTGATATTTAGCATTTCACTTATGCAATTTTTAAGCTATATATATTGTTTGCATTTTTCTCTAATGACGATGTGGGTGCTGAAAAGCGACATGTAATACGAAGCGACATTGGTGGAAGAAATGGTCAATCTAACAAGGTCAATTTTCATGGGTCATTCGGTATTGGAAAATTCTTGTGGTTATGGTATTGTACTTGTCATACCCCAATTTTTAACCCTAAGATCATACATCATTTGCATATCAATCATCAATCAAGAGTTTCAACTTAAAGCTTTGTTTTTGGTGTTATGCTCATTTCATCTGTAAAGGGAATCATCGAGCACCAATGTTTATTTAGTTTGTACATGTCATACTAACCAAAATACCAAAAATATTGCCTTGTGCTTTTGTATGATTGTGTTTTATGGGTACCAAGTCAAGATATCCATCAAAAAGGCATTTTTCAACATCTTGCAGCAAGCAATCGATTGCACAAAAGGAGCAATCGATTGCACCAAATTTTTTTGCACCAGATTTGCCTTCTGACTTATGTGCAATCGATTGCACAAGTAGAGCAATCGATTGCACCAAGCAAGCAATCAATTGCACAAAGAGAGCAATTGATTGCACCAATGCGAAATTGGAAAAATGAAGGCAATTTTCAGCTTTTGAGGAGTGTGTCACCACTTTCATGTGTGGGATGAAGGTTCTAGATTGCACAATCAATTCCCTACATCATTTTGATCAATCTTATTATGTACCCTCATTTGATGACATACACACCATTGGATCATAATTTTGGCTCCAAATTCATTTACCAAACCTAATTTCATTTCCCAAGCCTAACTCCAGACCACCACCAATCCCAAGCCTAAATCCTATAAATAGGGACCTTCACCTCTTCATTTTACAAGCTTGAAAAGCCAAAGAAACTCTTGCATTTTCTCTTCCCATCCTTTCCAAACCTCTCACCCAAAGTTCATTTTCATAGAATTTGTAAGATTCACCTTGAATCCTACTAATTTTGAACTAAACCTTCATCCTTTCACTCTTTTCTTTTGTTGTTCATCATCAATTGTGGAATATCAAAGCATTTGTGGTTGTGTTCTTCAAGTAGACTCAAAATTTGTGAAAAAAGTGGTAATTCTCTTGATCCATTCTATAATATGGTGGGAGAACTGACTTTTTATTTTGTTATTTCGCAAAACATGTTGCGGTTAGCAAGAGTCGCCACCGACTTTTATTTTATCCAATTAGGAAAGGCAAAAAGAATAGAAAAGACCTTTTTAAATATTTTGAGTTCGGAGGGTAGGTTATACAAAGGGAAGGTATTAGCACCATTTGTATCCATGGTTACCCATGGGCTCTTAATTGCTTAGCTCACTTGTTTGTTTGAAAGTGTAATGTGTGTTTAGAAAAACATTTTGTAAAAGAGTTAACTTTGTAATGAGTCATCATTCGAATATATACAAAGTATTTATCTTGAGAGATGTTTTAAAAAACGAGGTGTGAAAAGAATTTTGAATGTTTTAAGTTGAGCAAGCAATCAGGAGTTACCTACCCTAAATTGTAAGGCATTCTCTATACTTTAAGGATTTCCTTGAGTGATAGTACTATCCATACCATTTGTGGATAGGTAGTCCTATACATTGGATATAAAGGAACATCGAAGGGTCATTGAAGGCAACATGTAAGGATATCTTAGCAATTCGAAGGGACTATCATTATTTTATCAAGGGACAAGATCATTTTATCATAGGCAACTTGAAGGGACTATGATCTTTATATCGGAGGGACCATGATGATTTGAAGCGTAGGCAACATGTGCTAAGGTATCCCTACGCTCGAGGGACTTGACCATTTAATCGAAGGCAACGAAGAGAGGGTTACCCTAAAGGTGCGTGTGTGAACAAGTAAAAAGAGTGGGTTGTTTTCAGTGATTTTAATCTTGAATTAGTTGTTAGCTATGTTCATTTTTATCTTGCCATACAATCCTATTAACATACATCTAACAGTTACAGCAGTTTATATGGTGCGGAAAGTAAAAAGTTGAAAATAAAATCCTACGCTATTACAAGGCTTCGGAATGGGGGATTACATAACCAAAAAATGTTGTAGGAAAGTAAAGGTGCGGGAAAATAAATATCCTAATTACTATTACAAACCAGGAGCAGTTACATAATTAAAAAAATGCGGCAAATAAATCCTAATTAAACTGTTACAAACTATGAACAATTACATAATAATTGTAAAAATAATATGCAAGTCAAATATAAATATCGCATGAATCGGAGAATCGAGAAAATATTGAGGATGGAAAGAAAGAGATTTAAATTAGAAAAATATTTTAAGTTATAAAAAACCTAAATCTAATTATTTAAAGAAATGTTCTAATTACAAAATCTAATCTAATCTAATCTAATTAAATTTTAAATTAATCCTAATTATTAAATCCTAATCAAATCCTAAATCTAATCAAATAAAATTAATGTTAGAAAAAAAAATCAAATCAAATTAGAATTAATATTTTTGTGGTTTTTATAATTTTATTTTAGTCAAAAGACTAATTAACCTAATTATAAGTTATTTACAAATTAATTAAATTATAAAAGCTTATGTCTAATTAATTAATTAAAAAAAATTTATGTCAAAACAAATAAAAAAACCTAATACTAGTTATTACAAACCATCAACAGTTATAAATATTGGCAAAAAAAATGCGAGAAATTAAACTAAACTATTACAGGGCTTTTAAATTATACAATATTCCCAAGAAATAAAGAAATGTTCAGAAAATTAGATCAAAGCCAAAAGGACAAGAATACCTGATTTGGCTTTTGGCTTTTAGCCAAAAAGTCTGGTTTCAAAAATAGAGATTTTATCAAGGGGAAGTGGCCAACAAAGTGTTTTGCCAAAATAGGATTAATGGCCAAAGGAAATACCTGCAAAAAAAAGATAATAATAATAATAATAATAATAATAATAATAATAATAATAATAATAATAATAATATTAATAATAATAATAATAATAATAATAATAATACTAATAATAGTATAATAGTATAATAGTAATAATATAATAAAAATAAGGAAATAAAAGAAAAGAAAAGAAATAAATAAATAAAAAAAAAAAAGAGTGGCCTCATATGGAAGTTTTAATCATTGGCTTTAGTTTTGATAAAAAGATTTAGAAAAGGTTTTTTCTTTAAAAAAAATAGAGGAGGACTCATAGGAAACCATTGGCCCAAAATATTGTAATTCTAGTTACAGGATTTGAAAAAAAAATTTTAAAAGGAGGAGGCCTCATATGAAATCATTGGCCATGAACCAATAAAAAAACAACAAAAGATATTGAAGAGACTCTTGAAAAAAAAGAGATTGAAGAAAGTGTGTAAAAAAAATGTCAGTGTAGTATAGAAATTGCGATGAATTGTTTTGTACGTGTAGAAATTAGGAATGGAGAATGAGGTTGAAGGTGTTAAAAAAATGTTTAATTGTGAGAGAGTGAATTGAAAAATTGGTAATTTTTAGTCCACTAAAAGTGTACAAAGTGACTCAATTTATAGTGTAAAGTTAGGTTAAAATAAAAAAGGAAAAAATAAATTAACATTAATACTATTGACATAACAAAATTATTTGAGGGCTAATGTAGTATAGGCCACCTCGGGGCTGAGCTAAACATTTCATTCGTTAACCATGCGTACAGAGTGTGATATCTTCGTAAGTACTTCGTTAATTTTTTTTGTACAGGTTTGGGTATTGATGTCCTAACTTAGATACTTTTAAGGAAAATTCCCTCACAAAGACTTCAACGAAATCTTTGAGGGTTTCTTGCCTTTCCACCTTTCTTCTTGCTTCCAGGGGTATGGTTTACTCATCCTCTGTGGTTTCGCTAGGGGGATTCTTTGTTGCAAGTTTCTAGGAACAATTCTCTATGACATGCCTTCTCATACGGGGGTTTCTTGACTAGAAGATACAAAAAGACATGCACAAGATGTGGCCAAATATGACTCTAGTAAAATGACTCATTCTGTCGTGGTATGGAACTTTATCTTCAAGTGAACGACTGATTAAACTTCACATTGTGTTGTTAATGTTAACCTTCCCACAATATGTAACACTTGTTTTTTACTTTAATTTTTTTTATTGTGTGTTGTGTGAAATAATTGATAATTATGTGGATTATGTGATAATTATGTGTTTATTTGGTTTTTATGTTATTTTGTTGGGAATTATTAGTAAATAATATAAGTTAGTGAGGTTATTAGTTATTGGGCCTAAGTTGGTGTTAGTAAGTGAGGGGTACTAATTAGATCTCATTAGCATAATGAAAAAATAGTAAGTGTTTAACAAAAACAAGGGTTCTAGAGAATTAGAGATCAGAAGCTTATTTTGTGAAAATTGGGAAAGAAGAGAAGAGTGAAGAGAAGAGGAGAATTCAAGATTGAAGCTAGAGTTGTCTTCAACCTAAAACCTAAGGTTAGGGTGGGATTATTTCATGATAAAGATTTGTATGATGATGTTTAGGGTGGGATTGATTATATGTTGTTTCTCCATGAATGTGTGAATTGAAATGGTAGGGTTTATGATAGAATCCATGAAATTGTGTCATTATTCATGTTGTTCATGTTTGTATGAGAACCCATGACTAGGAACATGAATAGGAACCCATAACATGTGATAAAATGATGTTAAATGAATTTGGTTGGTTAAAATCGAATTTGAGATGGTGAGGGAAGTGCTGAAAATGCACAGAATTTTACAGTTCTGGTGTGGAGCGTTGGGCGAGCGTTTTCCTTCGCTGGGTGAGTGCTTGTTCTGTGAATTCCGCTGGGCGAGCGAGTTGCTTCTGCGGGCGAGCCAGTGCCCACAGGTTTTCGCCGGGCGAGTGTACTGGCAAGAAAGTGGCCAAGTTTCTGCCTTGGAGCGCCGGGCGAGTGGATGCTTCCGCCAGGCGAAAATGCCCTGTTTGTGAAAAGTTCAAAAGATCATAAATTTTGATCCGTAACTCCTTTTTAAGTACTGTTTGAACCTCCGTGAAGTTCTAATTGATATTTTTATAATGAATGTGATTGGAAAACCTTTGGAGACCTTTTTGAATCTTTTCTTGAATTGTATCGTTTGATGTTGTGATTGTTGTTGTGAAGTGATGTATTGTTGTATGATGTTACAACATAGCGACGTGAATGTGAAGTGATATATCATTTTATGATGTTACAACATAGTGACGTGATTGCGAAGTGATGAATTACTATGAAAGTAATGATGTTTAGTCGGTGTTTGTGATGTGTTGTAAATGTTGTGTTTGTGTGGATGTTACATTCATTGAGTCACATCCATTACATAAAGAGACGATGCCTTAATGGCAAAAGCGACGAGGCCTTAATGGCAAATAGAGACAATGTGTCCAATGTAAAATTTTGAGACGATGGGAGTTTTACTCCAAATGGTACCACATGCATTTGCATAAGTCGAGTCACATTTGAATTGCATTTGACTTATGTTTGATGTTGTTGAGTCATAATGATGTGATGTTTGTTGTGACGTGATGACATTATAATTGTGAATTGAGAATATATTGTCGTAATTGATTTTATATCATTGTTGTCATTTTGGAAGTTGTTTATTGATGAGAGTTGTTATAAGATGTTATGTGTTGAGAAGTGGTGAGAGATGTATGATCTTTTCCTTGCTTTGAATATTAGCATATGTTCCTTTATACTGTTCGATATCTCACCTCTTATGTTTGAATGTTACCCTTGGTTGATAACGTGCAGGTGACGACGTGGAGTAGCCATTTATCTTATAGCTCGAGTCGGTGTGTCTATGCTCTGATATGTAGGCACTCGGGGGACATTTGCGATGCTTGTTGCTTTATGTTGTTATGTTTTGATTATATCATTTTATCTGGTTGGATTTTGTTGTTTCTCTCTTTGATTGAGACATGTTGGATAGTTATTGCCATGTTGGCATAGATGTTATGATTTGGATTATGATGCTATTTGAATTCCGCTACGATATTATGAACTATTTGAGTTTGATGTTTAATGAAGTATGATTCCTCCATATACGTGTTATGTATCTATGATTATGAGCATGATTTGCGATGTTGTTTTAGACGAATATGTGACGCCTCAAATGTGATGTTTGTTTTTAAGTTTTTTCACTATGATTTTCCTTGTTAATTGCGGGGTAGAATTTGAGGTGTTACACAATACATTTGTAAATGGACTCTCCTCCAATCACTCCCCTTCTTGATGCAACTCTAGTAATGTTTTCAGGCTCATATTTGCGTGCATTTATGCGTACTTGATGTTGCACGAGCTCCTTTGGTCAATAAACACACATTGAATTTCGTTCCTTGGCTTCACTATCTTGATAAGGGTAGGCACCTGAGGTTTTGGATGTCGTTGACTAGTTTATTGTCATTTAACACTAGTGGGGGCCTCTCGGCCGGTCGAACCGGTCCGACCAAAAATTGGTGACACGACGAGTTTGATCAAATAATAAGACCGGATCTGCAAAGAAACCGGTGTAAACCGGTATAATCGGCCGCTTTTTTATCAAACTAGTGAACTGGCCAGTAACTGTCAACCAGACCAATAGCTTAATTGCCATAGCAGAGTATCGAACACGAAACATGCGCTTCACACTCCTCTGCTTTAACCACTTGGTCTTAATTACTCTTATGATTAAAGTGAGATAAGTTATATATATTTGATGTTAAAAAATATATACTTTATTAAGAAATCAAACCTCGTGTATAAATATACAATATTGTATAAATAAGTAATACTAGTACATTATTTTGTTTTTCTTTATACACACACATATATATATATATATATATATATATATATATATATATATATATATATATATATATATATATATTATTTTTAAATAAATTATAATATAACATAAGTGTTATATTTATAAATATAAGTATTAAATTAAAAATATATTAAGATATTATATTTGTATTACATTTATTTATTTTTATATGTTTTTCTTATAGTCATAAAGTAGAATATTAAATTTTTTTAGCATGAATTAGCATGTAAATTTAAGGTTGGATTCAAAATTAGGATATCTAATAGGTCAATTGTATTTTGGATTAGTTATTATTTAGTTTAATATGTTTAAATTTTATATGCACGTGTTTTATTATTTTGATTTTTTTTAAAGAGGCCAGGTCAACAATCATGCGGGTTAATTAGTGACCCACCGATTCGACCACTAACCCAGTGACCTAGTGCATTGACCGGGTCAATCATCAATCCGAGTTTTAAAATAGTGCTCTCGTTAGTCATTGAGTTCTCATTAAATGAACATTCAGGGTGATTTTTCCTTAAGAGGAAACTTTTCTTTTCATCCCAATGAGGTAGATTATATTCGATGGCAAAGGATCAAATCGAACGTTTAGCCCTGCTTTTGAGGAATGAATCTATGGATAAGTTCTCCCAAGTAGTACATAGATGTCTGTTAACAGACTATGATGAAAATTTTCTATCACTAGTTGAAGATTCCCCTGGAGTTGAAGAAGAGGTCGATGAGAGATTGGCCTATCCTCCCTCGCCATAGTTAGCATAGGGCAAATCCTTTGGCTGAGTTTGTGTAACCATTGTATCAGAATTTTGTATGGGAGTCTTCGTTAGAGGTTGTATTGACACAAACCTACCATCTCAGCGTAAGATAAAGAAAGGAAAATGAAACTAAAGTGTTTCTCATAGACGACATCAATGATCTCGTGCCAACTCGAGGTATCCACTACTAGACTTGTTGATCTAGATTTTATGATGCATTTTGGCTTATAGACGATTTTCATACCCCAAAATTTTCCCATCATATTTTGGCTCACATGACTTTCAACTGCTCAAAACTATACAAGAATTGGGCACACTTACCTGTCTCCTAGGCAATCAACCCACAACCAGGGTTTTTTGCTTCTCTCAAAGTAAAATCAGGTTCTGGTGCCTCAAGTGGACTTCATGGTCTCTCACATGCTTCAAAGGATCTTCATGCCAATTTTCAAGCCCTGATTCATAATATTGCTCACTCAACTGCCCAAATGGTCAACAATCGACTAGTTTGACCTGAAAGTCAACTATGGTCAAATCACACTCAAAACTCGTGATTCTTGGCCAACATCAACATTTTGAAGTTGAATTCATTATTTGATCAAGGGTTGATCATGATTCATCAAGGAAAGATCAGAAATCCATAAAACTCCAAGTTTCTAAATTAGGGTTTTTGACCTAAAAGTCAACTAAATTTTGACCAGCCATAACTTTCACATGGTTCATTAAAAATTTCCCAACCAAAGCTCATTTTGAAGGAAATTGAATTCTCTACAACTTTGTTTCTCTAAAGCCAAGGCAAAAAATGCATCATTTGAGAGATATGAGCCAAAACATTATAGGTCCTTCTAGAAGCTCGCAAAAAGCTTTTTTTTGTCAAAGCCTCTATCATCAAGATAAAATCATCAAATGCAAAAATGGTTCCAAAGTGGCTTGTAGAGGGCATCTTGGGCTTTCCAAAAAGTCCTAGATCATCTCCATATGATAAATACTGAATGAGTTATGGCTTGTACAAGTTGGGCAATTTTGAGAAAATGCAAAAAAGGCAAAGTGGAGAATTTTGAGTTTTTAACTAAATGGGCCTAAATCTTTGGCTCCAAACATGATCCATAGACCATCCACGACCCATAGGACCTTATATACATTTTTTATTATTTTTATTTATTTTTATTTTGAATTTAATCACTTAAATTCAAATTAAATGGAATGAAATAATGAAAATAATCAAAGATTTGATTGAGATTAAATTTCTATCAAATATTGAGGAATATATTGACCTAAAACCAAGAGAATTTCGTGGAGAGAGAAAGAGGTATGATTGGAACCAAAAATAGAAAGATTTATGCATATTTCCAATCAAATATTTCTTCAAGAAATATATGGATCCAAGCCCATGTTTCTGACCTAATTGACTCCATAATATATACAAAGCATGGCTAAATGGAAAAGGGACGAAAAAATGGGCTGAAGCACTAGGGTTCTAAAACTTTGCAAAACTCTTCAAGAAACTAAGGCTCACGAAATTTCCAACTGCATCCATCCTCAAGTCAAACCAACGACTTCATCCTCTTCCTGAATTGATTTAGAGTGGGTAAGAACTAGTGCATGGCCCCATGTCATGTGAACCTTAATACAATATCATTCATATTATTTTATGTTCCTTGAATTTCGTTTCTCACCTATTGTCATGATTTAATTGAATTTGATGGTTTTGTTGAGTTCATAACATGTATCAGGGAAGATCTGAACCATTAGAGCGAAGCTCTAGTGCCTAAAACGCAAGATACCATTTTGATCGTTTTTTTGCAGATTTTAAATCGTTGCCAAGCGAGGAGAAGAACCGACGGGAAAATCCGTAGGTAAAAGCAGGGCAAAAGCCGCAGCAAATTCTACAGGTACCGAGGAAGATGACGATGAACAGTGAAGTTTGAATCTTTGACCATGTGTGTGAATCCCTCATTGGCCAGTCAATAATTTTGTTCTCTCTCTCCAAGTTGATTGGCTGCGCACGGGTCCCACGTGTTGACATTTGAAATCATGTTTACCTTCTTTTTTTTCATATTTATTTTTTACTGACCAATATTATTAACAATTGAATGTGTGGCTCAGCTGGCGTGGAATGATAATTGTTACCCTCAATGTCCTGGGTTCGAACCCGGGCTTATTGAAATTTTTTCCATATGTTTCTTTGTTTCAGATCCAGCGCACCTCCCCTTGCATACGCCCACGATGCACCTTTTCCATCAGCCGTTGGATCTCCTGGACGTCCAAATTTGAAGGCTCGGAGATGCTCCTTATCATACACCTTCAGGACGTGTCACACTGGATCACATCCGGTACTTTCTAATTTCTTTGTTTCAGATCCAGCGCACCTCCCCTTGCATACGCCCACGATGCACCTTTTCCATCAGCCGTTGGATCTCCTGGACGTCCAAATTTGAAGGCTCGGAGATGCTCCTTATCATACACCTTCAGGACGTGTCACACTGGATCACATCCGTTACTTTCTAATTGTTTTTGCTTTTTATGGGTACTTTTCTTTTTTTTAATAACCTTTTCTTTTTTCTTTTTTTTTCACTTTACTTAAAAATCACTAAAATATATTTAGGATATTAATCTTAGTTTTAAAACTAACTTTTTTTACTTAACTAATTTATTTAATATAATTTACACATAAAATTCTTTTTTTTAGACTAAATTAATCAATTAGGATGTATTCATAATATTTTCTAATTAGGTAATTAGATTTAATTAATAGTTATTAGAACCAGGTTTTTTAGTCGAATTTTCTTCGTTAATTTTGAACTCTCCGCGATTCTTTTCTCATCTCCAAACTCTATTGATTGTCACATGAGTGTTTATTTTATTTATTTAATTTTTGTCATTTAAATTCTAGAAAGTATGTATAGGTCACATAAGGCTTTTTGTAATAGCTTAGGACTTCTTTTTTTTCTATCGCATTTTACTTTCCGCATTCCCGACAGGTTTTTATTGTAAGCCCCCTCCCCAAAGCCATGTAATAGCGTAGGACATTTACTTTCCGCAATTTATTTTCCGTCAATATATTAACTGGTGGTTAGTAAAATAGGGAGTGACAATATTTAATCGAATTTAGCTCACTAACTCAAGATAACATAACTGAATCTAACACACATGATTGACACACACACCCACCTTTAAGGTAATCCTTCTTATGCTGCCTTTCGAATCAAATAGTCAAGTCCTTCGAGCGTAGGGATACCTTAGCCTACTGCCTACGAATAAAAATCATCATAAAAAGATCATAGTCCCTTCGAGTTGCCTACGATTAAAAATGATCTTGTCCCTCGATGTTGCCTCGATAAGTGGTGATCGTCCCTTCGAATGCTAAGGTATCCTTACTAGTTGCCTACAATGACTATTCTCATCCTCTCCTAAAGACTTCTTGCCCTTCTTATGGTATGGATAGACTTATGGCAAACGATGACCCTCGATGACCCGTACATCCAATGAAAGGACTACCTACTCTCCTTATGGTATGGATAGCCCTTTCAAATAAAAGACTTAAAGAACAAGAAAGATCCAATTTTAGGGTAGGTGCTCTTAATTGCTTGCTCAATTCAAAAATCAAAATGCTTTTCATACCTCCTATTTCAAAATGATTTTCAAAAGGCTACACTTATTTACAAGTTAAAGTCCTTATTCAAAATATTTTCTAATCATGCACGACACTTTTCAAACAATTCAAAAGTGAGCTAAGTAATTAAGAGCCCATGGATAACCATGGATACAAATGGTGCTTACACCTTCCCTTTGTATAACCTACCCCCCAAACTCAAAATCTTTCAAAGGTCTTTCCTGTTCTTTTTGTCTTTCCTAATTGGATAAAATAAAAGTCGGTGGCCACTCTTGCTATTCGCATATTTAAAAAAGTCAGTTCTCCCACTGTATTACAACGATGCTTTAGTGTCTTAATTAGTTATTAAGAGAATTGTACCTGCAAATACTCTCACTCAAGTCAATGAATATCAAAGATGTTTAAGAGGTATTTTAAGGTAGAAAAATGTGGACCTTGATTTGACATATTCTCCTTCCTTTTATACTTAAGTTCTAGGATTTTTGGGATTATAGAAACTTCTTGTGCATAATAGATGTCCCTAGAGATTAGTGTCACAGTATTATCCATTATCTATTATAGTATTATGGGATCTGGATCCTCTGCAGCATTTTCTCTGCTGCTTTTTATCCAACCTTAATACTAACTATTGGATTATACTCTATGTATACTAGTCATCTAAAATATTATTATATATTATCTATCAACCATTGGATATGGGGCAGGATATTGAGCTGTTAACAAAATGCAGCAGGCGTTTTATCCGGCATGATCATTCATGTTCCCGAGGTCGTGTGATTTTCTTCTTTGGGACACTTGACATTGTATTCCCTGATCGTTTAACCTTGATATAACGACTCGTCAATTAAGAGTCTTGCTAAGTTTTCTATATTACGGACCAACACTCTTATTGAGACCTCTTAAATATGTCTATCGGGCATGAGGAAACAAATAGTGACTCACTAACCAATTGATTTTTCTAGTGTAATCCATTTGATATCTAATAACATGATCGGATAAATGATAAATCCAATTTTCGATTTAACCGATCAAACCATTAAGAATTGTCTGAATTTTAACACTACCCGATATTCTAAAATGAAATATTCCCTACAGTTAGCAAAAGGATGGATCTCATAAGAAAAATGAATAAAAAAAGACGTTCTTAACCTGTTTAACGTTGTTTTTGAATAAAAAAAGCTTTATGATTTTCGTAAAGGCAAAAGTTCTTTAAGATGAATGAATATATTACTAAAATAATTTCTTATATTTGATGAATGAAATAAAAATGACAGCTAAGATTTATATGAACCATTTATTTTATTTTATTATTGGAAAATATATCCCACACACAAAATTAGATGGTGTTGAGTGTGGAAACTTCCGGTGTCTAATTGTTTATTTGAATCACATTTTATTATAAACTAAAAATGGAAAGGAAAATATAAAAAGAGAAAGAAATGGTCTGAAATGGTATAACATTTTGGTGGTTCAAAAAGCTGATGCGGGGGAAATTTAAGTGATGTTTCCTAATTCCATCGTTATTGAATCTAACGACGTTGCCCAATTTGACACAAACAGAGCATGACAAATTCCAATTCCTTATTTAAGTTTCGTTTTCTTTTTCTCTCTTTTTTTTCCTTAAAAATTTCTTAATTTAGTTGAGCCGTGTAAATGATCCATAACTCATATATATGCTGCATTTTTTGACCCAAAATTCTTGATGTGGCTTTCCTCTCGTATATTTTATTTGGTGGTAAAAATTTATTTATGATATATTTCTTGATATACCGATTTGATTCACATATTTAATTTAATTATTATATATTATTATTATATTATTTATTTATCTATAAGAAACTTAATTGATTAACGAATAAATTAGCTAAGGTTAATTAAGATTGAATAGATGTAAAAACCATTTAAAAATATAAATTCTAATTGGTCATACAATATAAATATATCGGATATATTGTATGAGATCTATTCTCCTCATCTGAAGAGTGCTTAATCTATAAAAAGTTAAAGATGAGGAAGAATCACCTAATTGGTAGATAGTCGTTACTCATTTTTCTTTCTATACGTTACAAGATTAATAATGGTCTTTTGCTAAATATTTTGTTGTCATGGATCATGTATATTTATGATCATTGACATATCATTATGTTATACTTGTGTTAGGTATAATAGGCATTACCCTGTCTGCGATTTGATGACAAGAAGGTTTCCATATTGTGATATGTAAAAGAGTGAATGAATAACGCAACTATTTAATTGAGGTATTTATAGGCTTATTTACTTGATACGCGAGTCGATGCAAAGATCGATTCTAGGGTTAATGAATTCGGCCACACATCCCCTGACTTTGACCTGATAATGAAAGTGGATTTAATGAGTCATCCCTCATAATAAGAAGTTAAATTAACCTATGAGACTTTAGTTATTCCCCTAAAATGTGACTTAAAAACTTTCCCATGAGCTATGACTAAGGAGTATTAGGTCGGGTTGGATCATGTGCTTTCCACCTGACCCTCCATTTTTGCGCCTAATAACCCTCTGTGTTATTTACGGGCAACAAATTTGATGGGTCGGGTTCTTTGAGATCCAATAGAAGTTAGTCAATTTGTAGTCCCTCAAGTATAATATCGAGAAGGGCGATGTGGTTAAGATAAGACATCTTAGTCCATAGTCCTTAAAGCAAGAAGCATGGAAGGGCGATGTGGTTTAGGCGTGTTTTATAGTGCAAAGGACTAAGTGTTATTTTTTTAATGGGGTGTGATGCTCCACGATATTGAGGCCGTGACTCATACAGAAGTGACAATTAGGTTTTGGAATAAGTGCACATTTAATGCTATATAATGATGAAATTATCTTAGAAAGGACTAAATGATCTACGTTGTTGATCTATTTGCGTGCTTGCAATAAGAAACATTGATGTCATGTCCCTATAATGGTGTCTATGACCCTACTAGTACGATGATGACTCTACTCAGTCGAAGGGGGAAACTTAAATCCTTTAAATACACGAGTCACTATATTTTCTCTTTATTATTTCTTTCTATATTATGTCTCTTCATTATCTATGGGTTGCATTGTTTCCTACAAATTCATCATTAACATTTATTCAAGAACGCCACATGTATTATTTTTTACCTCCTTGTTCCTCTTTACTTTTATTGATTGAGTGATGATCATTATTAGGGAGTTTGACGAGAATGATAATTTGATAAAACCTAGGACGCGTGAAAAGATATGTGAGATGTGGAATTATTGTGTATAAAAGTAGAGGTTACAAAATGGAAAGGTTGTTTGGAACCTTGTAGAATTGGGGAAGTTTTAGAGCTATGATTGTAGTTCTATAGTTTCAATCACAACAAGTATAATGATGAATCTGATGATCTATTTGTATTGCTTTCAACTCCTTCATTGATGTCAACCTGTCTTCTAATGAATCATCCATATGGTCTAAATCAACATAGTTAACTCTGTGGGTATTGTGTGACGGGGCCGCCTCATTTCTTCTTGTAAGCCTTAAGCTATCCCGCTAACATTTTCTTGCCACATCATGATCGCCTCTAACCACACCCATTGGTCACTATCTAGGGGTACTTCATTGTTGAATAAAGGGCTGATTGAAAAATTCCTAAGGCATTGAACAAATTTCTAACTTCATGTGGTGAAAATCATATGTGTTGTGACCCCATATCTTATGATACTTGGACCACTTATCTAACTTTCCCCAATTACGTATCCTTTGGAAGCGATGGTTTTAAGAATGATCTTGGCGTGACAGACGTCGGGGAGGATATGCTCACCCCTTGTGTTCAGCGGGGTGAAATACTTTAATGACCTTCTGGCGGGCTTGAATGTAGCTTTCTCTCGAACTAATATTGTGTTCTAATTATTTTGCTGACCGAACACTTCAAATTGTTCTCCATTTTGCTCTCTTGCCTCCCGAGTTCTCTATTCAACATTATTTTCTTCTCCCTTAATATAACATTCTGATCTCGCCATGATCTCCTTCATCTAAATTGTCAGCTTCTAGACTAGGAGCTCCTAGACGTACCTGACTTTGATTCAGTTTTAGAAAGCTCCGACGAACATATTATGGTTTGGGTTGGTGACCTTGATGGTATCTTCCTTCAACCTGACCAAATACTTACGCAAGGGCTCAAAATAGTCGTGGTGAACATTGAACAGGCTTGTCGTGGAAACCTTCCCGTGCTTGCTTGCCGAGAAATGGTAGACCATCTTTCTTGTTAGATCTTCAGCATCTCGATCATCAACTTGCATTTTAGCGAGTTTTCCACCTTGATAATAGATATTTGAATGTTGATGTGATTATGTGTTCTTAGGAATTTCTCTTGCCATCAAGTGATACCAGGGATGGTGGATTGAAAATGTTAGGGGTGAATCATCCCATGTTTTTGCAGCGAGTGCTTCTATATCCGAGGGCTCTTCTTGCTTGATCAACTTTAGCTCTGCGTGTTGCTATTGTAGATCATAGACACTTTCATGTAGGGCTTCATTATGGTGATGGATTTCCTCCTTAGCGGCTAACATATTTCATATGGAAAATAAATCTTTGTTGTTACTACGAGTGACAACCCTTAGCATTGTGAAATGAGATCCAACTATTGTTGAGATCAATTAATGTGGCTCAGTTCTATTTTATTAAGCCCCACGATGGGTACAATATGTACTCGTAAAAGAACACAAGTGATAACTCTACTTGCGAAAGCTAGACAACTCACTATGTGAAATGTGTATATCTTTTTCCTTTGTGTCCGTCTCCTTATGTAATAGTTCTGACACATTACATTCTCAAGGCGCATCTGAAGTTCTCTAAGGTGATTGTCCCAGATTGGGGCAATCTCTTAATAATAACTAGTAACAAACCCATGCATTCGCACGGGTTCTATGTTGGAGGCGCATTCATTTCAAATGTCGCCTTTTCTACAATATAAAAAGATAAGGCTTAATATAAAAAATACCAAGAATTTGTACATAAAGCATAATGTAAAGATAAATACATAAAATAACATTTAATCATAAAATCACCAAAAAAAATGAAATATTTCATATCCTTAGGGCATATCAAATGGTGCAATATAAAAATAATTGAAGAAAGAAAGATTAGTGAAGTGGGCCTATTCATATCAAATGGTGCAATATGAAATGGTTTGTTAACATTGATGATTAGTGAAGTTGGCTCATTCCAAAAGCCTGACCCATTAGGGATAACAAAAATTAGGCATAAGAAAAAGGAACGTTTTCCTTTGTCATCCAGATGAAAAGGAAGAATAGAAAAAACATGTTTCCACCCCATTAACGAAAATTGCAGAAATACGTTTCCGCCCCATTAACGAAAATGTCTTCCGACAAAGACGAAGTTATTCCGGCTCCGTGGTTTGGTCCTTTCCCAGTCGACGTTTATGAATTTCTTAGCGTATCCGAAAATGGGATCAGAAATAGTGTTGGTGGTAGAAGAGGTCGCGGTGAGCCGGCGTCAGGAGACAAAGGCAAAGGTGTGTCCGATAGTCGCTCCGGTGACGTGAATGATGACATGCAAGTGCTCAAAGTCGGGGAATGCCCAAGTGAAGCTTCGCTATGTGCATCTGAAAGGGTTTTCACACCCTCCGTGTCCGGTCCTACTGTGATATCATCTGATAGTGAAAGGTAAGTCTGAACTCTCGAAGCTAATATAGTTAATGCTTTGTTTATGATAATAATAAAAAAAGGAAATGTATGTATAGGGTTTTGTGATATCCATTGAATGAAATTGACATTGCAATTAACCTTAATGATTTGTAGTTTGGTGTTACTATTGATTACGAAATGGACTCATGATCTTTAGTTTTGTGTTAGTATTTATTTAGATATGACTCTATTTTGTTAGACAAATTTTTTTTGCCGGAAATCCCAAGCGTAGTTGAATTGTAAATTATGGTTTGGGTCATGATTTGTAGTTTGCACATAGACTTGATTTTGAAATGGAGTCATTTTTTTCAAATTATGGTTTGGTTTTGCCGCAAATTTGAAGTGTAGTTGAATTGTAAATTATGGATTGCATTGTTTCAAAAAATAAATTCCTAATGTCTAGGGTTATGCAAATGAGCTTGATTGTATATGAGAAAGAATGGTTATTGGCATTAGCAACTGAATGAGACAAATATAATGTAGTTTGTTGGATGTATTATTTATTGACTTCCATAAGTGTAAGGCATATAGTACAAGAAAACATGGTCATGAATACAAAACTGTGTATCTGAGTAAGAAGGGTTATTGGCTATAGCAATTGAATGAGACAAATAATATGTAGTTTGCTGCATGTATTATTTATTTGTTTCCATATGTGTAAGGCATAAAGTACAACAAAACATTTTCATGAATACAAAACTGTGTATCTGAGCAAGAAGGGTTATTGGCTATAGCAAGTTAATGAGACAAATAATTTGTAGTTTCCTGCATGTATTGTTTATTACTACATTTATTGTTGTTTGTCATATAAGGTACCAATTAATGTGAATATATACGTTGCAGTTGTGATGAGGATATATGGGATGACAAAGAGGTCAAGGAAGAAGACCTTGGTCCAGTAGGTAGGGTCCTTGTTTGGAGAAGGCCCATAAAGTCTCGCAGGGTTGCGGCAAGAAACGTCCTTGTAACTATTTAAGTCTACAATAAAATAGTTGCATATGTGTAAGAAATAAAGGACAACAAAGCATGGTCTCACTATTGTTTAATGGATTGTTTATGGTAACATGTTATAACTAATTATTTGCTATATATATTAAGTCTTGATGGTTATTAGATAAGGTAGATGTATGCATGGTTTGAAACCCAGGCATTAAAAGTTGTTATATTTTCACGTCATTAGAAGACAAATGATTCATATATTAAATGTCCATTTAAGAATTATAATCTACAACATACAAATTTGCGTATCTGTTTATAATTCTGTCTCTAATTCATATGAACTACTTTTGCAAACATGCATCAAATGCCTCAGAAGGCTGTGCAAGAGTATCTAACGGACGAGCACGAGTCAATTGTTCTATTTGATTCAGACCGCAGAAGGGAGTACAACTGCGTGTTGCACCTGTCAAAAAGGAAAGCATGCACTGAGCGGTATGTAGCCAAGGAATGGTACACGTTTGAAATTCTGGACTCAGACACGCGATGTCTTACAGGATGTCACGACATCACTATCTGAATGTTTTTAAACAAATGAACAAAGTGTAAACAGAAAACAACACAAGAAAATTGTTAACCCAGTTCGGTGCAAACACACCTACATCTGGGGGCTACCAAGCCAGGGAGGAAGTCCACTATAAGTAATATCAATTCAAGGTAATACAACTCAATATTACGCCTTTCACTTAATATCTACCCAATGCAACTTCAATCTAAACAACTTAGACCAGAGATCCTACTCACTCCCCCTCAATCACAGGAGTGATGAAGATCTAACAGACGAATGACTAAAGAAGACACTCTTCAAAAACACAACTTGATCTTGCTTAAAAGCTTTGATCAAGTACAACAGTACTCTTGCTTAAAAGCTTTGAGTACTTCTTACAACCCAAAACAAAAACGCCTAGACCAAGACAATCATCATGATGATTGTTTGGCTTACAAGAAAACTAACACAGAAAAACAGCAAACTTCTGGACGGCAAACCCTAAAAACCAAAAAAAGAACAACATCCAGCAGCTTCTTCACTTGTTATAAATAACCTTGCAACAGCTGGGCCTTGGATCCAATATTAGTTTTAAACCTAATTAATACCATTTCCATAAAGCAAAGATCCTATGAATAACCATCGCATAAAGCTGTTCTGAAACAAACCAATATCCAAAGTTTCCAAAAGAGGCGCGCAAAGTCTTAACAGATCAAACAACCATGCCGAGAACATAATAAAACACAGCAGCTTCGGATGTCATGACATCAGTCTTGACATCAGGTAAAAGCCTGCACAAGAAAAACTTCAAAACAATGCATGTCATGACACCAGGTTTGACATGATAAAGACACTATTTGTTTTACCAAAAAATACAGCCAATCAATAACATCTACAAACTCCCCCTTTGGCGAATTTTTGGCTAAAACAATAATAGATGATACCATCAGAGATTAGAGAACGCACAGCAGCCAATAGAAACAAGAATCCAGAGAAATAAATTCTGTCAGCCAACAACATCCTGCTTGATTAATCATAGTACATCCAAGGAACCAAAAGTAACACAGAGAAACAATTACAGCAAACAACCAGCAACAACCAAGTCATCATCTATCACTTTCACTTCTCCCCCTTTCTAGCCACAAAAGGAGCCAAACAACAGATAAAGATTTACACTTCAGAACCAGCAGTATCTTCAGTATCCTCCTTACTCATTTCCACTTCACTGGAACTACTAGTCCGGGCATCAGCATCCTTAACCTCCTCAGCCATCACTACCAACAGTATGATCATCACCACCATCAACAGAGTATACTTGACATTCAAGTGAGCGATAGTGCTGGTCGCACACCCAATTAATTGCTATAATCCTTCACAGAGACAAATGCCCAGTTTGCTTCTTAGATTTTCAAATTGATTTGCATCCAAGGCTTTTGTGAAAATATCAGCTAGTTGAAGGTTTGTAGCAACATGTTCCAAGACAATTGTTTTATCTTCAACAAGATCTCTAATGTAATGATGTCTAATATCAATGTGCTTGGTCCTGCTATGCTGAATGGGATTCTTTGAAATGTTGATGGCACTTAAATTGTCACAATATAATGTCATGACATCTTGTGTGACATTGTATTCTGTTAACATTTGTTTCATCCAAACAAGCTGAGAGCAACTACTTCCTGCTGCAATGTATTCTGCCTCTGCAGTGGACAGGGACACACAATTTTGTTTCTTGCTGAACCATGAAATAAGATTATTACCCAAGAAGAAACATCCTCCTGAAGTACTTTTTCTGTCATCAGCACTTCCTGCCCAGTCTGCATCACAATATCCAGTGAGAATAGGTTCACACCCATTAGAGCATTCCATATTCACAAGTACCATTCACATATTTCAGGATCCTCTTGACTTGATTGATATGGCTGGTTTTGGGTTCTGCTTGATACCTAGCACATACCCCAACAGCAAAGGCAATATCAGGTCTACTGGCTGTAAGATACAACAGACTTCCTATCATGCTTCTGTATAGACTTTGATCAACACTGGTTCCCTTTTCATCTTTGGACAGCTTCAAGTGGGTAGGTGCTGGTGTCCTTTTGTGAGAAGCATTTTCCATTCCAAACTTTTTGACAATGTTTCTAGCATACTTGCTCTGAGAGAGAAAGATTGAGTCTTCCATCTGTTTGACTTGCAGCCCAAGAAAATAGGTTAATTCTCCAACTAGACTCATTTCAAATTCAGATTTCATCTGATCAACAAAATGTCTAGTCATCGTGTCTGACATCCCACCAAAAACAATATCATCCACATAGATTTGAGCTATCAGAATCTTCCCTCCTTCGTCTTTAACAAAAAGAGTTTTATCTATCCCTCCTTTCCTGTATCCATTGCTAGTAAGAAACTCAGTTAGTCTCTCATACCAAGCTCTAGGAGCTTGTTTCAGACCGTAAAGAGCTTTTCTTAATTTGTATACATGATCAGGGTGGTTTGGATCTGCAAAACCTTTAGGTTGTTCTACATAGACTTCCTCATTCAAATATCCATTCAAGAAAGCACTCTTCACATCCATCTGGTATAGTTTGAATTTCAGAATACATGCAATCCCTAACAATAGTCTAATTGACTCAAGTCTGGCAACAGGAGCAAAGGTTTCATCAAAGTCAATTCCTTCAACTTGGGTGTATCCTTGAGCAACTAGCCTTGCTTTGTTTCTGATAACAGTTCCCAGTTCATCTGACTTGTTCTTGTAAACCCATTTAGTTCCAATGACATTAGTACCTTTAGGTCTTGGTACCAGCTCCCATACTTCATTTCTTTCAAACTGACCTAGTTCTTCCTGCATGGCATTAATCCAGAACTCATCTGTTAATGCTTCCTTGACATTTTTAGGTTCAATTTTTTGACACAAAACAAGAGTTTGAGACAACTTCTCTTGACCTTGTAATAACTCCACTGTTGAGATCTCCTATAATAAGATCTTTAGGATGATCTTTCTGAATTCTTATAGAGGGACTCTTGTTAGGGGGTTCAGTCTCAGCTTCTGTGATAGTGGGACTGCAATCATCTTCTCTTGTAGAACCTTCTGCTGTAAAATCCCAGAATGTTCCGACATCTTCTGTGACATCTGCTTGATTGTGAACATCATCAACCACAACATTTATGGATTCCATTATTATTTTGGTTATTGAGTTGAATACTCTATAAGCTCTACTGTTTGTAGAGTAGCCCAGAAAGATTCCTTCATCACTCTTGGGATCCATCTTCCTCCTGTGATCTCTATCAGCAAGAATGTAACACTTACTACCAAACACATGGAAGTATTTGACAGTGGGTTTTCTTCCCTTCCAGATCTCATATAGGGTGGTAGAGGTTCCTTTTCTTAAGGTAACTCTATTATGGACATAACAAGTAGTATTCATGGCTTCAGCCCAGAAGTAGATAGGAAGATTCTTAGCATGGATCATGGCTCTTGCTGATTCTTGAATAGTTCTATTCTTTCTTTCAACAACCCCATTTTGCTGTGGAGTAATAGGGGAAGAGAATTCATGATGTATTCCTTCAGAGGAGCAGAATTCAGCAAACTTTTGATTCTCAAATTCCTTTCCATGATCACTTCTAATTCTCATAACACCATTTTCTTTTTCTCTTTGAATTCTTTGACATATGTCCTTGAAAACATCAAACACATCTGACTTTTCTCTGATGAAGTTTACCCAAGTGTACCTGGAGTAGTCATCCACAACCACATAAGCATATTTCTTTCCTCCAAGACTTTCTATTTGCATTGGTCCCATCAAGTCCATATGTAGAAGTTCAAGAACTCTGGAAGTAGTCAGATGTTTAACCTTTGGATGTGACATCCTGGTTTGTTTTCCTACCTGACATTCACCACATATTTTTCCTTCATCAATTTGTAGCTTAGGAATTCCTCTTACAGCTTCCAGAGAAATAATTCTTTTCATACCTCTTAGATGAAGGTGACCAAGTTTTTGGTGCCACAGCTTTGCTTCTTCTTCTTTAGAACAAACAGTAGAATAGCTTGATTCATGAGACACCCACAAGTAGCAGTTATCTTTGGATCTGACACCCCTCATTACGACTTCCTTTTCTTCATTAATAACCACACACTCAGCTCTGGTGAAGTTGACTTGGTATCCTTGGTCACAGAGTTGACTGATGCTTATGAGATTGGCAGTCAGGCCTTTGACCAACAAAACACCTTCTAAGTTTGGCACTCCTGAACAATCTAATTTTCCAACTCCTTTGATTTCTCCTTTAGCTCCATCACCAAAGGTTACATAACTTGTAGAATGACTCTTGATATCAACAAGCAGATTTTTGATTCCAGTCATGTGTCTGGAACATCCACTATCAAAATACCAGTCTTCTTTGGCTGAAACTCTAAGAGATGTATGGGCTATTAGAGCCATACTTTTAGGTTTCCATTGTTGCTTCTGGATGGGCATGATCTGCTTAGGTTTGTAAGAAGGAGTTTGATCTGGATATCCATATAGTCTGAAGCAAAAAGGCTTAATGTGTCCAAATCTTCCACAGTAATGACATCTCCATCTTTGAAACTTTCTCTTCATTTCACCTTTCTCGTGATGTTGAGTCGCATGTTTTGACATCGGCTTCGACATCTCAGCTTCAGGTTTAGTTCTGCTACTATCTTGGACATATTTCTTTGCACCAACAAATCCTATACCAGACATATCTCTTGAACTTTTTCCAACTTGCAAGATCTCCTCCAACATATCCGTGCCACTGTTCAACATTTTTACTGATTTTGACATCTGATCAAGTTTGGATTGTAACAGGATAATTTCACCATTCAGTTCAGATATAGTTTCATTAAGCTCTTTGTTATCAGCCTCCAACTGGGCTATGTATTTCTTCTGCCTTTCACCTTGTTGACATACTTCAGCACTTCTGATACAGAGCTTTCTGTAGGAGGTTGCCAGTTCTTCAAAGGATAGCTCATCTTCACTAGAGTCTTCATCTGAGTTGCATACTCCAGTAAGAGCTGTGACATGTTTGGCAGATTCTTCTTCAAAATCACTCTCAGAATCTTCATCAGACCAGGAGACTGTCAATCCTTTCTTTTGTTTCTTGAGATAGGTAGGGCATTCAGCTCTAATATGTCCATACCCTTCACATCCATGACATTGAATCCCTTTACTGTGATTGTATTTTTCTTCTGGTTTCTCTCTTCTGCCAGAGTCATAAGATCTACTGATGTCAGATGAGATGTTCTTGACATTAGGTCTTAGCTTCTGATCCATTCTTCTTATAATTTTGTTGAATTGTTTGCCAAGCATAGCTATAGATTCAGATAGATTCTCTTCTCTACTTTCCTCTACTTCCTCTTGAGAGTTGGACACAAAGGCTATGCTCTTGTTCTTCTTTTCAGAATTTTCATTGATTCCCATCTCAAAGGTTTGAAGGGATCCAATCAACTCTTCTACCTTCATTTTGCTGATGTCCTGTGCCTCTTCTATAGCTGTAACTTTCATATCAAATCTCTTAGGTAGGGATCTAAGGATTTTCCTTACCAACTTTTCATCAGACATTTTTTCTCCCAAAGCTCCTGAGGTATTAGCAATATCAAGTAAATTCATATGAAAATCCTTAATACTTTCATCATCCTTAGATTTTCAAATTTTGTAGTTAGCAGTTGAAGTCTTGACATCTTCACTTTGGAGGTGCCCTCATGAGTAGTCTTTAGGATATCCCAGACATCTTTGGCTAGTTCACACTGGTGAACCAGTCTGAATATATTTTTGTCAATTCCATTGAATAAAGCATTTAGGGCTTTAGAGTTGCCAAGCGCCAATGCCTCTTCATCTTTGTCCCAATCTTCCTCTGGTTTAAGAGTTTTGTTGCCATCTTTATCAGTAATAACAGGATGTTCCCATCCTTTGTTCACAGCTCTCCATGCTTTGCTGTTCACAGATTTCAGAAAGGCCACCATGAGAGGTTTCCAATAATCATAATTAGAGCCATCCAGAACGGGTGGTCTCATAATAAATCCACCACCTTCTTTGTCCATCGAACCAGAAAATACTTTCCCTAGATCTCACCCAGTAAAAACAGGCAGGGTGCCTGCTCTGATGCCAATTGAAATTCTGGACTCAGACACGCGATGTCTTACAGGATGTCACGACATCACTATCTGAATGTTTTTAAACAAATGAACAAAGTGTAAACAGAAAACAACACAGGAAAATTGTTAACCCAGTTCGGTGCAAACACACCTACATTTGGGGGCTACCAAGCCAGGGAGGAAGTCCACTATAAGTAATATCAATTCAAGGTAATACAACTCAATATTACGCCTTTCACTTAATATCTACCCAATGCAACTTCAATCTAAACAACTTAGACCAGAGATCCTACTCACTCCCCCTCAATCACAGCAGTGATGAAGATCTAACAGACGAATGACTAAAGAAGACACTCTTCAAAAACACAACTTGATCTTGCTTAAAAGCTTTGATCAAGTACAATAGTACTCTTGCTTAAAAGCTTTGAGTACTTCTTACAACCCAAAACAAAAACGCCTAGACCAAGACAATCATCATGATGATTGTCTGGCTTACAAGAAAACTAACACAGAAAAACAGCAAACTTCTGGACGGCAAACCCTAAAAACCAAAAAAAGAACAACATCCAGCAGCTTCTTCACTTGTTATAAATAACCTTGCAACAGCTGGGCCTTGGATCCAATAATAGTTTTAAACCTAATTAATACCATTTCCATAAAGCAAAGATCCTATGAATAACCATCGCATAAAGCTGTTCTGAAACAAACCAATATCCAAAGTTTCCAAAAGAGGCGCGCAAAGTCTTAACAGATCAAACAACCATGCCGAGAACATAATAAAACACAGCAGCTTCGGATGTCATGACATCGGTCTTGACATCAGGTAAAAGCCTGCACAAGAAAAACTTCAAAACAATGCATGTCATGACACCAGGTTTGACATGATAAAGACACTATTTGTTTTACCAAAAAATACAGCCAATCAATAACATCTACAACGTTCGTAAGGAACCGGACAAAATCGAATTCAGTTTGAGGATTCCTTCTGCGGATAGATTGTTGGTTACGGTGAAACGTAAAAAGTCGTCAAAGTGAACGTCATTATGTAGGCTGTGTTGGAATTATGGCGACGTATAGACTGGTGTAAGAACAAGCATACACTCATAAATGAGTTTTTGATTCATGGCAAACATCACAAGCAACCAAATACAAAAGCATAAATGAATGACTCAAGACAATGGAAGATTATGAAGCTCAAATCACTCAGAAAATGGTATTGCATCTGCTAGGTCGACCAAGCAAAGCCCTAGGTCGACTCAAAACCAGAGAAAACTCAGCAAAACTGATAAGGTCACTGTTAGGTCGACCTACCCACACTCCCAGGTCGACCTAAACTGAAGGGATTTACACATGTCACTGTTAGGTCGACCTACCCACACTCCTAGGTCGACCTAAATTGAAGAAAAGTCACAAAAATGCATTTCAACTGACTTTAGGTCGACCTAAACCTTCAACAGGTCGACCTAACTGGAAACAACTGACTTTAGGTCGACCTAAACCTTCAACAGGTCAACCTAACTGACTTTAGGTCGACCTAAACCTTCAGCAGGTCAACCTAACAGATTTTAGGCCAACCTAACAGGTCAACCTAACTGGGACAATTTCAACTCAATTAACTCTGCTTCTGTTAGGTCGACCTAAGCACTAAAGTAGGTTAACCTATTTGCTGAAAACTTACCAAATTATGTGTTTACTCTGCTCCAACATACCAGCAACTATATATATCATTCCATGTTAATTATTCATCAACACCAACAACTGAAAGATACACAAATGCTTCTCATCTTCGTTCTTCATCATTCTTGCGTTGAGGGTTAGTGATCGAGTTCGATAACGTCCATGGAACGGAATTGAAGATTCCTAGTGGGTGAAGATTTGTGGGGTTTTTGGTGAATAAAATCTGAGGGTTTTGTCCTCCAAGATAGGTGAATTTTGGGGGTTTTTATCAAGAGGCTTCATCAAGGATCCAACTGAGTGTGAAGATTGAAGAACAAGTGTTCAAGCAATTCAAGACACTGCAGAAAGGGATCAAAGTGAAGCTCTTGGAAGACCTTGATCTGGCTCAAGATTAAGGGGGAAGAAGATTCAAAGGATCGACAAATTTGGTTTATTGTTTATCGCTTTGCTATCTTCTTTGTATAAACTGCTTTCAACATTAATGGAAGATTTCCCAATTTCAGTTTGGAATTGGGGGCAGACGTAGTCGTAGCGAGGACGATCGACGAACTGCCTAAACAAATATCGTGTTCTTGTCGCTTTTATCTTTTCATTTAAGTTCTGTTCATATTTGGTTATAATTGCAAATTGATCAACGATTCGAGTGTTAAAATTGTGAATTAAGAACTTGTATAAACATCACAATTCATCACACATTGAATTACTATCAATTTGATCATTATCACCAAGTGTTTGTGTTTTTGCTTCTTTCACTATTACTGCATTGCAAACATCGTTCATCATATAAGAAGTTAATCGATTTTCATTAGAGCGACATATTGATTCTATAGGGTATTCTCTTATCGTTTATCTCAAGTTGTTTAGTGGTTTTAACACATATACAATCGTTTCAATAGCGGTCCGGAATAGACGCGAGTCGATTCAGAACCGCTTTCGCTTAAAGTTCAATTAATTCCGAAAAACTATGTGAGATCTATTCACCCCCCTCTAGATCCTTAGGCCAGCGTCTAACAAGTGGCATCAAGAGCTCTGGTTTATTCCGTGCTACGTGAAACACTTATTGGAAAGATGGCTTCCGGACCTAAAGGGGCTCACAATAGAGCTCCAGTTTTCAACGGTGAAAACTATGGCTATTGGAAGGATTGTATGTGTGTCCACATCAATGCAATTGATAGGAACATCTTGACAGCCATTGTCAATGGTCCCTTTCAGATCACCATGACAAATGCAGCTGGTGCAGTTGTTCCAAAACCAGAAAATACTTGGGATGCTGAAGATGAAAAGAGATATGGATACGATTGGAAAGCGAGAAACATTCTAATATCAGCTCTAGGAGTTGATGAATACTATCGCGTTTCCCATTGTAGATCCGCTAAAGCTATGTGGGACACATTGCAAGTGTCCCATGAGGGAACGGATGATGTCAAACTAGCTAGAATCAATACGTTAACTCAAGAGTTCGAACTCTTTCACATGGAAGATGGTGAATCCATCGAAAACATGCAAAAGAGATTCGTTCATTTGAAAAATCGTTTAAACTCTCTTGATAGACCTGTTTCCAATGCAGTTGCTACTAACAAAATCTTGAGATGCTTGAATAGGGAATGGCAACCCAAGGTTACGGCAATAAAGGAAGCAAATGATCTAAACACCTTAGACATCACCACTCTCTTTGGTAAACTAGAAGAACATGAACAACATCTTAAATGCCTTGACATGCATGAGAAAAGGGCAAAGAAAGAGAAGAACATGGAGAAAGAGGTAGAGAAGAAGTCAATAGCTCTAAAAGCTTCAAGCTCCAAGACCTCAAGACAAGAGCTAGAGGATAGTGATACAAGTGATGATGAAGACTCCGATGATGAGGAAATGGAACTGTTTGTGCGAAGATACAACAAATACCTAAAGAAAAATGGAGCAAAACATTCTTACAAAGGGTTGATCAACTATAGAAAGCAATTAAACAAGTTCAAACAAGATGACAATAACAAAGGAAAAATCAAAGGTCCTTGCTTCAATATTGGCAAAGTCGGTCACTACAAACCGGATTATCCATACCTTAAGAAGGAGAAAGAGAAGAACCAAAGCAAATGTCACAACAAATCTAGAAGAGCCTACATAGCATGGGAAAGTGATTCATCTAGTGAAGACTCATCAAGCGATGAAGAAGAATTGGCAAACTTATGTCTTACGGCTCATCAACACAAGAAAAAGAAACGTGTACGTCATCTTAAACCTGAACTTGTAGATAAGGTATCTCATGCTCAATTAAAATTAGCCTTTGAAGAACTACATAGAGATGCAATTGAAGCTTTTAAACTTTTGGTCTCAAATAAGAAAAAAAAATTATATCTTGAATCAAAAGTTGAGAAGACCGAAAAGGACATGGAAGCTTTGAAACAATCTATGCTAGATATTCAAAAGGATAAAATTGAGGAAGATCCTACATCATGGTTTGGTTGTGAGACATGTCATATTTGGCAAAAAGAAGTGAGAGACCTAAAGGCCAAATTAGATAAGGCTCTACAACCAAAAATGACGTTTGCGGTTGATCCGAATAAGTTCAAAAGATCGTATACTCCTTTATATGGTAAATACACTTTTGTACCAAAAGTATCAACTAGCAAAACAGCATATTCTCATCATATTACCTGTCACTATTGTTGCAAAAAGGGACATACCATTGAAAAATGCAAATTTAGGAGGATTTTAGTTCCTAAAGGAGTATTTCAATGGTTGCCTAAATGCAACAGTTTATGTACTCACCACCTAGGACCCAATGAAGATTGGGGACCTTCCACTATAAATTAATTTTGCAGGAAAAGTGTCTTGACATTGCCGAAAGGTTGTGGTTCCTTGATAGCGGATGTTCAAGACACGTGACGGGAGACATATCACTCTTTGTTGAAGTTCCACGCAAAGAAAAAGGGGTATGTCACCTATAGAGACAACAATCGGGGAGCTATACTTGGTAAAAGAAGTGTAGGTAACCCGTCTACCACAACTATAACTGATGTGTTACTAAGTAGAAGGTCTTAAACATAATCTCCTAAGTATTAGTCAATTGTGCGACAAAGACTTCAAAGTAACTTTTACAAATTTTGGCTGCACAATAGAACATATTAAGAAAAGAGAGATCATGTTTAATGGCACATGGGTAAACCACATTTATATGCTAAAACTTGGAAGAAGGCATATTTTTTTTACTCTCAATCTAGTAAGGCATATAGGCATATAGGTTCTATCAATTCAGTTACTACTTATTGTTGAAGAGTCAGTTCATGTGTTCTTTTTGATGAATCTTATGCAAAATGTGTCGAGAAAGGTATATCTTTTGATAGTGCAGGCCCATCCACTAAAGACATTGTCAAAGATAAGGAAGACGAAAGTGATAGTGTTGCAAAGGAAGATGCTAAGAAAGAGAAAGATGAGTCTCATGATAGTGTTGAAAAAGAAAGCATCTCAAACAATGAAGAACTTCCTAAGGCCTGGACAAATGTAAAAGATCATCCAATCGACAACATAATAGGGGACATCTCAAAGGGCGTGACAACACGCTCCAAGATAAGTAACTTTTGTCATCATTTTGCTTTTGTTTCACAAGTTGAGCCGAAAAACGCTAAGGACGCATTACTTGATGAGCATTGGCTAATGGCCATGCAAGAAGAATTAAACAAATTTAAACGGAATGGTGTTTGGGACTTAGTCCCTCATCCGGGAGATCATCAAGTAATCGGCACTAGATGGGTTTTTCGTAACAAACTTGATGAAAACGGCGTTATTACTAGAAACAAAGCTAGATTAGTTGACCAAGGTTATAATCAAGAGGAAGGTATTGATTATGAAGAGACATACGCTCCTGTAGCACGTCTCTAAGCTATTCGCCTCTTACTTGCCTATGCTTGTTCAAAAGACTTCAAAATATTCCAAATGGATGTTAAAAGTGCCTTTCTAAATGGCTATATAAATGAAGAAGTCTATGTTGCTCAGCCACCCGGCTTTGAGAATTACATGCATCCAACTCATATTTATAAGCTGAAACGTGCTCTATACGGTCTTAAACAAGCCCCTCGGGCTTGGTACGAACATTTGAGCAAATTTCTTCTTAGCCAAGGGTACTCTAGGGGTAAAGTTGATACTACTCTCTTTATTAAAAGAAAAGATAAAGATGTACTCTTAGTCCAAGTTTATGTAGATGATATTATATTTGGATCGACTAATGCAAAACTTGTCAAATAATTTTCTAAGCTTATGCAGAGTGAATTTGAGATGAGTCTCATGGGTGAGCTAAATTTCTTCCTTGGCCTACAAATCAAGCAACTCAGTCATGGAACGTTTGTAAGTCAAACTAAATACTGCACAGAGCTGCTCAAAAGATTTGGAATGAGTGAAGCGAAAGAGATTGACACACCTATGGCAACAAATACTAACCTAGACAAAGATGAGAAAGGTAAAGAGGTTGATGTGAAATTGTACCGAGGTATGATAGGTTCACTATTGTACCTTACTGCCTCAAGACCAGATATCATGTTTAGTGTGTGTATGTGTGCAAGATATCAATCTTGTCCAAAGGAATCTCACTTAAAAGCTATCAAAAGAATTCTGCGATATCTACGTAGAACTCCTACATATGGCCTATGGTATCCGAAGGGAAATGAGTGTTATTTGGTAAGATTCTCCGACTCAGATTTTGCTAGCTGCAAATCCGATAGAAAGAGCACCAGTGGAACATGTCATCTATTCTCAAATTCATTGATAAGTTGGCATAGCAAGAAACAAGTATCGGTTGCATTACCTACTGCTGAGGCAGAATATGTAGCTGCCGAAAGCTACTGTGCGCAGATATTATGGCTCAAGCAACAACTTCTTGACTTTGGTATTAAGCTCGATCGTATACCTATCATGTGCGACAACACAAGTGCCATAAACTTGAAGAGCAAGAAGCAACTAGCTGACATTTGCACCAAACCTCTTGCAACGGAGCAGTTCTTCAACATTCGTAGAGAATTAGGGATATTAGATATCTCTAATTTGAGCTAAATCCGTTTGTGTTCTTAACCTTATTCCTTTACTTTATATATATATTGATTATGTCCAAGCTAACATTTGTCTTAGTATGAAGGTAGCTCAGCATCAAATCAACATGATGAAAGTGGTAACATGTTTGTTGTTCATTTCCAAAAATTTCATTCATACTGTAATATGATATCAATCAACATGCTTATAATGACGTCATACATGTTTTAATCAAATTTCAAGCTTGGATATGATACGCATAATGCTGTTTATTATAATTTCCTGTCACCTTTCTGTTTCTCTCTTTTGATGTTGTCAAAGGGGGAGATGAATTGAGAAGTACGGGGGAGCTTGTACGGGGGAGCTTAGTACGGGGGAGCTTTATTTAGTCATTCAATCAAGTATTTGCCATCATCAAAAAGGGGGAGTTTGTAAGAACAAGCATACACTCACAAATGAGTTTTTGATTCATGGCAAACATCACAAGCAACCAAATACAAAAGCATAAATGAATGACTCAAGACAATGGAAGATTATGAAGCTCAAATCACTCAGAAAATGGTATTGCATCTGCTAGGTCGACCAAGCAAAGCCCTAGGTCGACTCAAAACCTGAGCAAACTCAGCAAAACTGATAAGGTCACTGTTAGGTCGACCTACCCACACTCCCAGGTCGACCTAAACTGAAGGGATTTACACATGTCACTGTTAGGTCGACCTACCCACACTCCTAGGTCGACCTAAATTGAAGAAAAGTCACAAAAATGCATTTCAACTGACTTTAGGTCGACCTAAACCTTCAACAGGTCGACCTAACTGGAAACAACTGACTTTAGGTCGACCTAAACCTTCAACAGGTCAACCTAACTGACTTTAGGTCGACCTAAACCTTCAGCAGGTCAACCTAACAGATTTTAGGCCAACCTAACAGGTCAACCTAACTGGGACAATTTCAACTCAATTAACTCTGCTTCTGTTAGGTCGACCTAAGCACTAAAGTAGGTCAACCTATTTGCTGAAAACTTACCAAATTATGTGTTTACTCTGCTCCAACATACCAGCAACTATATATATCATTCCATGTTAATTATTCATCAACACCAACAACTGAAAGATACACAAATGCTTCTCATCTTCGTTCTTCATCATTCTTGCGTTGAGGGTTAGTGATCGAGTTCGATAACATCCATGGAACGGAATTGAAGATTCCTAGTGGGTGAAGATTTGTGGGGTTTTTGGTGAATAAAATCTGAGGGTTTTGTCCTCCAAGATAGGTGAATTTTGGGGGTTTTTATCAAGAGGCTTCATCAAGGATCCAACTGAGTGTGAAGATTGAAGAACAAGTGTTCAAGCAATTCAAGACACTGCAGAAAGGGATCAAAGTGAAGCTCTTGGAAGACCTTGATCTGGCTCAAGATTAAGGGGGAAGAAGATTCAAAGGATCGACAAATTTGGTTTATTGTTTATCGCTTTGCTATCTTCTTTGTATAAACTGCTTTCAACATTAATGGAAGATTTCCCAATTTCAGTTTGGAATTGGGGGCAGACGTAGTCGTAGAGAGGACAATCGACGAACTGCCTAAACAAATATCGTGTTCTTGTCGCTTTTATCTTTTCATTTAAGTTCTGTTCATATTTGGTTATAATTGCAAATTGATCAACGATTCGAGTGTTAAAATTGTGAATTAAGAACTTGTATAAACATCACAATTCATCACACATTGAATTACTATCAATTTGATCATTATCACCAAGTGTTTGTGTTTTTGCTTCTTTCACTATTACTGCATTGCAAACATCGTTCATCATATAAGAAGTTAATCGATTTTCATTAGAGCGACATATTGATTCTATAGGGTATTCTCTTATTGTTTATCTCAAGCTGTTTAGTGGTTTTAACACATATACAATTGTTTCAATAGTGGTCCGGAATAGACGCGAGTCGATTCAGAACCGCTTTCGCTTAAAGTTCAATTAATTCCGAAAAACTCTGTGAGATCTATTCACCCCCCTCTAGATCCTTAGGCCAGCGTCTAACAACTGGTGTATGCTATTAGGAAGGTGTATGTTGTGTTAGTATTTTGTTAACCATTTTGATAAGTACTTAGTTGAATGGGTCCATGGTCCATCGTGAAATGTTGCTTATGAATAATGTTTGAATATTTGGACATGTAACTCTCAAATATATAAATGAAGTTGTTATATTCTATTATGTTTTTATATTATATAGTATAATATGTAAAGGTGTGAATTTATATTCTTTCATTGTTCAATAAACAATAGTGGCAGTGACCCATAAAAGGTGGGTCCTTGTAATAATAATTATTATAATACAATAGTAAGCAACAAAAAAGTTAAATGTTAAAGATAAGTTGCAGCACTTTTCTCACGTGGTTGTAACCAAAAACAAAGTTTGGAAGCAAGGACAAATATTGGACACATGTGAGGAATATATTCCTTTGGATACATAAGGACAAAAAAACACTTGCCAGAAATTGTGCTTTATTTGTGGTAAAACGTGAAAGCAGCATGTGATGTTTGACACTGCTTGAGAAATAAATAGAATGCCACACACAATTCCATATTGCAAAATCATGTTTGATAAGGTTAACTTGCATCACTTCTCCATCTACAAATTTATAAACCCAGGCTGTTCCTTCAATATGGAGCTTTGTGGTGATCTTAAACACTCTGAAATGATAGATTATTTTGACATCGCAAAGATATCCTCACAAGTTCAGTTTTATTTTTTTTGTTAAATTCATGGTGTTTAGAGATTGTTATGGGTGCTATTTCTGTTCAAATAAAAAAAATTATATCATTCATTTTTTCAGCCCTATCTAGAGATTCAACCATCTTTAGTGAAAAGGAACGGAGACGAAATTTCCAAGTGTTGGACAGTAATGAATAACCAAAGTGTACACCATGAACTAATATATAACCAAATTTAGATTCATCCTCTCGTTATTAGTGGGTGGCCTTGTATGTAATCGATTTACCATAGTTGTGTTACCATAATACCCAACTGTCACTACTACATCAGAAGGTAGGTTGTAATACGATTCCATACAAGGCCACACACTAATAACAGGAGGATGAATCTCAATTTGGTTATATATTAGTTCATGGTGTAGACTTTGGTTATTCATTACTGTCCAACACTTGAAAATTTCGTCTCCGTTCCTTTTCACAAAAGATGGTTGAATCTCTAGAGAGGGCTGAAAAAATGAATGATACAATTTTTTATATTTGAACAAAAATAGCACCCATAACTGTAACACCCTTCTAAATCCCGCGGAAAATTAAACAAAATTTATTCAGAGTACATGAAAACAAGGGTGCCACAATTCAATAATTAATTAAACATCGTTCAGTTATGTCATGCATTCACTGAGGCTATCATCATAAATTAAAAACACTTCATGTTAACACAACAGAAATTAAATCACACGGATTAAATTTAACATCTTTAAAACCTATCCTTCAAACATTAATTAATAACCAGAGTTATAAAACATAAACTCTAAACATCGCGTCCCCAGTGTTACAAATATCAGAGCATGACACCTGACGCTAACTAAACACACTGGCTCATGAGCTAATCCTCACCGAGTCAAACAGCCGCTATCCTCAATTTGAAAATGACAGCATGTAAGGGTGAGTCTCATCGTAATTAACAAATTTTATAAGGTTATAAAGCAATAACACATCATAGTCGCATCATTCACCCAATTGTTTCATAAACAGACATTCAGACAAGTTTCATCATCATAAACAACCAACACATCATCAATATTTATAACACTGGAAGAACATCCAATCATGTTATAAAAGTATGCATATGAATGAACTGACACTATGCATGTGGTACCAACATCATCAAATGGGAATAACCCATGACCGATCCAACATCATCAAAATACGGCCCTGCCAGCACAGATTCCACACAATGGGAATCATGCCCTTCAGTGATCCAACACATCATCATGGATACAACATCAACAATGAATATGAATGAATGCAAACATATATGAACATACTTATACCATCGTCAAGTCTATGAGTAACATCATCAAAATACCCGTTTCATTATAATCATCATCATCATCATCAAAGCATGTTTATATATATATAGTCATCATTCAATAACAATCACATCATTAATCCTCACAAAGATCATCTCACAAGGTTCGTTTAGCTCGAAACGGCACACGAAACGGACCAACGGTTCAAAAGTTATGAGTTTTACAAAATACTTTATTTTTCAAAAACCATTAGTGGTAATTGGTTACCCAAAGGCCAGTAACCGGTTACCCTGTTTTATGAAACTCATGTTCCTGTTTTTTGTATGGATAATCGGTTACCCCCTTACACTAACTGATTACCGACTCCCAGCCAGCAATCTTTGCCATTTTACACAGCGGTAATCGGTTACCCTACCCTCAGTAACTGATTACTGCGCACCTGCAACCCCAAAAATGCAGATTTACAGCATTCTAAGTATTCCAATTCCACTCAAATCATACCAGCACAAATTTAAGGAAATATAACACACATACAACACCCAATACACATCATAATACACCCAATAAGCATCAATTGAAGTCATAACAACACAAACATCATAGATTCCAACAAAATGATTAATCATCATCCAATTGATCCAAAATCCCTAAATCTATCATATGACTCAATCGATACGAATTCTACACCTACTCTGTACTATCAACCCCTAACCCGACAATAGATGTTAACTAGATAAGTCCCCCTTACCTTAGCCAAGTTCTTGATTTGGTCCTCTTCCTCTTTGGTTCTCTTCCTCTTTGGTTCTCTTCCACGTTCTTCAGCTCTCCCTCTCACAACTTCTCTTTTCACGTTCTAACTTCCTTTCTCTTATTTCCCTTATTTTATGAAAAACATAAAATAAATTAGTAATGGGCTCCCTCACATTAACACCTCCCCACATTACTAACTCCACCAATGGCCCAACAACTAACATTTTATTATTTCCAATTAATTTCAATAAAATGCTAATTCCGAATAATTAATTTAAAACTTAATTAAATTAATTAAATAAGAATTTTCGGGATGTTACAACTCTCCCCCACTAAAAGAGTTTTCGTCCTCGAAAACATACCTCAAGCAAAGAGTTCCGGATAGGAATCTTTCATCTGGCTTTCTAACTCCCAAGTGACATTCCCATCAGCCGGTCCTCCCCAAGCTACTCTAACCAAGGCTATCTCTTTGCTACGCAATTGTTTCAGTTTCCGATCTTCAATCCTCACAGGTAAAGCTTCAACGGTCAAATTGTCTTTCACCTGTACATCATCCACTTGGATCACATGGGATGGATCCACAACGTACTTCCTCAACTGAGATACATGAAATACGTCATGAAAATTTGCAAGCATCGGCGGCAAAGCAATACGATAGGCTACTTCTCCCACTTTTTCAGAAATCAGAAACGGTCCAATAAAACGCGGAGTCAACTTCTTTGACTTCAAGGCTCGACCAATACCCGTCATAGGAGTAACCCTCATAAACACATGATCTCCCTCTTGAAACTAAAGTGTTTTCCTCCTCTTGTCATGATAACTCTTCTGGTGACTCTGAGAAGCTTTCATCTTCTCTTGAATCATCTTAATCTTCTCCATAGTCTGTTGTACAATTTCTGGTCCGATCACAGCACTCTCACCCGATTCATACTAACACAATGGAGTTTGACACCTTCTACCATACAACGCTTCAAAAGGGGCCATACCAATACTCGAATGAAAACTGTTGTTGTAGGTAAACTCAATCAAAGGCGGATAACTATCCCAAGCACCTCCTTTTTCTAGCACACAAGCACGTAGCAAATCTTCCATCGACTGTATCGTCCTCTTAGTCTGTCCATCCATCTGCGGATGATAAGCAGAACTCAACCTCAACTTAGTACCCAAAGCCTTCTGCAAACCTTCCCAAAACTTTTACGTAAATCTCGGATCTCTGTCAGACACGATACTCGAAGGAATACCATGTAGGCTAACTATCTTTTCAATATATGGCTGAGCCAGCTTCTCCATCGAATAATCCATTCTTATTGGTATAAAATGTGCAGACTTCATCAACCTGTCAACAACAACCCAGATAGCTTCACAATTCTTAACCGTTCTCGACAAACCAGAAACAAAATTCATTGATATGCTATCCCACTTCCATTCAGGAATAAACATCGGTTGCATAAATCCACATGGCTTCTGATGCTCAACTTTTGACTTCTGGCACGTCAAACAAGAGAATACAAATTCAGCAATTTCTTTCTTCATTCCAGGCCACCAAAACAGCTTTTTCAAATCATGGTACATCTTGGTTGCACCAGGATGAATACTTAATCCACTACGATGTCCTTCTTCCAGTATGCTCTTTCAGAGTTCAACAACATCAGGAACAAAAACTCTATCACCAAACCTCAGTATGCCATTCTCGTCAACTCTGAATTCACCGCCTATGCCTTGATTAATCAAAGTCAACTTATCGATTATTTCAACATCAGCTTTCTGACCTTCTCTAATCTCTTCAAGGATACCACTAGTCAGCATTAGCATACCCAATTTAACACTAATAGGAGTGCCTTCACATACCAGACTCAAATCTCTAAACTGTTCAATCAAATCTAACTCTTTCACCATTAGCATAGACATATGCAAGGTCTTTCTACTCAATGCATCAGCAACTACGTTTGCCTTACCAGGATGGTAATTCAAACTAAAATCATAGTCTTTAAGGAATTCTAGCCACCTCCTCTGCCTCATATTAAGCTCTTTCTGATCGAAGAGGTACTTCAGACTCTTATGATCACTAAACACCTCGAACCATACAAATAATGTCGCCACAACTTCAAAACAAAAACCACAACCGCCAACTCTAAATCATGAGTCAGATAATTCCTTTCATGCACTTTGAGTTGTCTCGACGCATAAGCTACCACTTGCTGATTTTGCATCAACACACCACCTAAACCCATCAGTGACGCATCGCAATAAACCACAAACGATTCTGTTGGATTCAGTAGAATCAGGATTGGAGCACTTGTTAGCCTCTTCTTCAATTCTTGGAATCCTTCTTCGCATTTTGCATCCCAAATAAAAGCCTGACCCTTCCTGGTCAATTTAGTTAACGGCAATGCTAACTTTGAAAAGCCTTCGATAAACTTTCTGTAGTAAGCTGCAAGACCAAGAAAACTACGAATCTCTGACACTGATTTCGGAGCTTCCCACTGAGATACCGCTTCTATCTTCGTAGGATCAACAGCAATACCATTCATAGAAATCACGTGTCCCAGGAAACTGACTTCATCTAACCAAAATTCACACTTTGACAATTTTGTGAAAAGCTTCTTCTCTTTCAGTAATTCTAACACAGTTCTGAGATGTTCCGCATGCTCTTTTTCGTTCTTAGAGTATACCAAAATATCGTCTATAAATACTACCACTAACTTATCAAGATATGGATGGAAAATCCTATTCATATACTCCATAAAAACACCAGGTGCATTAGTAACTCTGTTATACCCCAAAACTTGCCCGCATCTTTTTCAGAAAGAAGGCAACAGACTTCTGTCTAAAAATTGGGAGTTTCATATAATCTTGGATTTTATTTCATAAATATCCTGATTTCATGAATACTCGATTTTTAGAATTTTTCTTATACGGTATTTTGGTTCGCTGTTGAATTTATTCTTACGCAAACGCCAATTACTGTTTATCATTTCACACACGCTGTTTATTTGAGATTTATTTGCAGATAAGTAGTACTGACGCAATTGGTACAGAATTAAATCTTTTTTTTTGCAGGCGCAAAGTCCGGGGATTCAGACTGTACTAGTATCGAGTAAATAATTATTAGCTTTTGTTTCCCACTAATTTTTTGTACTATATTCTATTATTTTCAAAATCTTTTTCTTTCTCTTTCTTTCAAACCCTACCATACACTTTCTTTCAAATCCTACTACCACTCAAATTTTCCTTTTTGTACGGAATCACTTCATTCCCCAACGTCTCTATCCTTCTTTTCACTCTATAAATACCTCTCATTTTTTCCATAAATTCTCACATCAAATTTCAACTTATCTCTCAAATTTCTACCTCATTTTCATTCTCTCTTCTTCCCCGGCAAAAATGGCGAAGTGGGTGGATACGTGTTTTCTTATGGTCATCACCGTCGTGGTGGTGATCATGTCCTTTTTCTGCCTACATAGTCCTGAAAAATGCGGACCTGGGTTGTTTACACTTCCGATTATCTATATGCTGTTGTTTATAGCATGGATTTTTAATCGTCATTTTTAAAGTTTGTCGTATCTTTTGTTCTCAAATAATGTACCGTTTATTTGTCGTATTGTTCATTATATTATGTAATATTTGTACTCTCAGTATTAAGTGTCGTACTATTTGTCGTACTGTAGTTTAATTATCCAGATAATATTTTGTGTGTTTTCTGCCAGTTAAATATTTTTCTGTGCATTAAATGTTTTTCAAGGTTATTATCGGTAATTTCGTTCGCGTACAGTATATATTATTTATTTATTATGTCTGTGTTTTTTCTAACAACTCATGTAAGTAAATTTTTACCATTAACACAACAAAAAAAAAACAAAAAGAAAAAATTAACTTTAACTGTTGAGTTTTCACTTAAACTGCTACGTTAATGCCTGAACAGTCAGTTGACAGTCAAACCCGCTGACAGTGCAATTCTCTGTGTTTTGTACGATCAATCAAATCAATATTTTTGCATTTCAAAGTTCCAAGATTTTTGTTCTAGAAGTCTTCTGAGCATCACATGATCAACAGAAACTCAGCACTGCACAAAAAGCAGGTACGCTCAATTGTCTCGTACACGAACAGTCCTTAACTAGGGTTTTTGTTTTTTTCAGGAGAACAAGTTTTTTGAGACCTCAAATGGATTTCATGGACCTCCATATATCTCAAAGTACCACCATACAAATTTTCAAACTTCAATTCGCTAAGACGCACAGTCAGCAGCTCAAACAGTCAACAGACGACCAGTTTGACCGAAAAGTCAATAGACAGTCAAAAATGAAATTTTTTGTCAACATCCATATTTTGTCAAAAGATTCATCATTTGATCATTGGTTGATCATAATTCATCAAGGAAAGATCAAAAATCAACAAAACCCTAAGTTTCAAAATTAGGGTTTTCTCCTAAAAAGTCAACTGAACTTTGACTGACCATAACTCTCTCCTCATTCATTCAAAAAATTCCAACCAAAGCTTGTTTTTAAGGAAATTCAATTATGTTTCAAATGCAATTGGTCCCATGGTCATTGGATTCACCATTTGAAAAATATGAGCTCAGACATTACAGGTCATTTTCAAAGTCAACAAAAAGTGGTTTTTTGTCAAAGGCCATAACATCAAGATAACTTCTCCAAATGAAAAAAAGTTTCCAAAGTGGCTTGTAGAGGACATCTTGAGGTTTCTAAAAAGTACAAGAACTCCTTGATATGATAAAAATTGAGGGATTTATGCCTTGTTGAAGTTGGCTATTTTTTGGGAAAATGCATGAAATCAACATTGATCTAAAATGTTTTTTTTCGAAAAAGGGCCAAGTTTACATGATCCAAACATGTTCCCAATAATGTTAAGGGCCTCCCACGACCAACCTAAGGCCCGTAACATTTTATTTCTTTTTTGGTTTAATTTTATTACATTTAAAATTAAATTGAAAAAGAAATGGTGCAAGACAATGTTATGTAGCTTTGATCTTAAGCATGAGTCATCAAGAATCATTCAAAGCTCTGCCCCAATGAGATGGTACAGCAGAAGGTTGAAGAAAATTAAGCCATGGTTGCTTGAATTCAAAGCTACATATTATTAAAAAAGTCAAAAATTCAACAAAGCCATCAAAGCTTCTTAGCTTAGTTTTTAAGTACTTCTATGGCCTATAAATGAAGTAGAACACTTCATTAATCGAAGAGACAAGTTCAGAACCATTGCTATGCTTGTAACACACTTGTAACACACTTGAAATTTTGTAAGAAATTTAAAATTCGAATTTTAAGTTTCAGTTAGTTTCAATCTAAACTAAGTATTCAAACATCATCTCTGAACTTCATTGAACCTATCCAAATAAGTTTTAAGCATCAAAGCCTCACAAATCGAGCCACACAAGCCACGGTTTGTTCAAACATAAATCACCTCATATCTGATCATTCATGCATGTTTAACAAGATGTAGACATATATTTGAGTTTAGTTTATTGTTCTGATCGTTTCTGGATAGTTAATTGAAGTTTGGTCACGTATCCATGAAGATACCATTTTAGGGTTCTTCAACTCTATTTTGGGGTTTTTCTTTAGAGGCAAAATTAGACAAAAATAATGGCATGATTGAATTCAGTGGATCATGACGAATAGAATGGACAGGTCGCGAAAAAGTTTTGTGCATGTTTACCCCTATTCGCTATTTTGCAGGGATGAAGTTCATCTATTACAGCGTTTTTTGGCAAAAACGCTGTTAAAAGTGAAGGCTGGAGGTTGAAGACGAAGGCGTGGCGCCATCTGATTGGCCAGTTTGAAAAACGCGCGTTTTGTTTTATCCTTGGATCTGATGCTTCACTGACTAGACTATTTCCATGTGCCACGCATCCGTGTCCATCAGATCATTATGATTCTTTAATCTAACGCTCCTTGTCTTGCAGGTTCACCATAGACCCTAGGGGTTTGCCACACTGAATCATATAAATTAATATTTTCTTAATTAATTTGTTTTTTCTTGCATAATTGATTAAAAATACTTTCAAAAATTCAAAAATAATTTTAATTTCACTTTTAGATTGATAAAATGTTTAATTAATTTTTGACACAAAAATATTTTATTTTTCTTAATAATTAAAATATTTTATTTAATTAATTAGTATATATTTATATATTTGCTTTTTAATTATTTCAACCAATCAAAAAAATCAAAAAAATTTGTTCTTTTTTATTAAATTTAGTTTATATATTATAGACTAATTTTGTACATATTTAGGATAATTTTCTCTTTAAGTTTTAATTATTTGTGTAATTATTTGCATAATTATATGTTATTTAACTTAATAAATTTCAAAAACAACTTCAAAAAATCCAAAAAAATTAGTTTTATTTTAAAATTAATTATCAAGCAATATAAAAATATTTTAAACTTAATTTTTAGGTTTAAATTTTATTTCTACCTTTTTCTCATTTTAATTAAATTAATCATGCTTTAATCCTAATTAAAATCAACCATACAAAAAATCCAAAAGTATTTCTTTTATCTTATTGCAATTTAAATTCCTAGATAAAGTGTATAGGTTGTCAAATTCATGTAAATAGCGTAGTTTACATTTCTCGCACAACCGATGTAATAGCGTAGATTTACTTTCCGCATTTTATATTCCCGCATTTTAATTCCAGTACATATAAAACTGCGTGTATGTCAAAGATAAAAACTAAAGCGTTAGATCACTAACTTCAAAGACAAAAATATCTGAATCAAAACACAATCACACTTGCACCTCTTAGGGTAATCCCTCTGTTACTCTTTTCAAAAATCAAATTCTATTGTTTCAAATGCAAAATCGAACTTTTGTTTACATCCGGTAAAAGGAGAATTTTCTAAAGGAAATGGGAAAAGACCTTATAAATTTAGGGTAGACCTCCTAATTGCTTGCTCAAATCAAAACAAACAAATGTCTCATATATCATTGCTTTTCAAAATAAAACTTTCAAAAAAGACAATACTTGGTATATATCCAAACAAGGATCATTACGAAGTTAACGTCCTTCTTTTCAAAACATCCTTCGAAAGGTAAAACACTTTGTATACATTCGCGCAAGGATCATTATAAAGTCAATTTACAAAATGAATTTTAAGACCACATACAAGCATTTCAAGGCAAGACAAATGATTCAAAACAAGTGAGCTAAGCAATTAAGAGCCCATGGATAACCATGGATACAAAGGGTGCTAACACCTTCCCTTTGTATAACCTACCCCCTTACCCAAAATCTCTTAAAGGTCTTTTTCTGTTTCTTTTATAAACCTTTCCTTAATTGGATAAAATAAAAGTCGGTGGCGACTCTCTGATTTTCAAAACTCAAAAACAAAAGAAGAGTCAGTTCGTATCTCTCACACGAGAGGTAGTAAAAAACCGAGCGCACGACAGAACTGGCGACTCTGCTGGGGAATTCAAAAAAAAATGTTTTCAAAAGGGGTTACCTTAGAGTGTAGATCACTTTGATGTTTTCAATTGCTTGTCTTGATTGATCTATTTTTTCAAAGGTTTGTTTGGGTATTTGCTTGTGTGAAAGATTCTAACCCGAATCTCGAGATACCTTAAGTATGTGACAATAGACCAAGGAAACTGTACGGCATGTACCGATACGGTTAATCTGGTGGTCACCGTTAGTGCGACACTTTGGTTTATACTGATATCCCTTGAAAACGATCAAGGAGTATGTTAGGCTTCCGAAATGTCATTAAAACACTAATTTGTCTTAGAACCTTTAGTTGAACTTGACTTGTGGCCTATTAAGTGGCTGGCTTTGAAATTGATCGAAGTTAGTTATCCTCGAGGAATGTTTTGATTGGCCGTCCGAGCGCCGTATTGAGATGTTGTCTCCAAGGATCATAGAACCCGAATACTATTCTAGGACAGGTTTTAACCAACTCAACTTCAGTAGGGGAGGGTATCACCTATCAACCTCATGCAAGCCTTTAAACCTAAGGCTATTTGTTTGATTTGTTTGTGTGTGCCACATGTTTGACATCATGACATCATAAGCATCATAAACATATCATTTTTTCACTAATCATTTCAAGGATCGAAGAGTTTACCTTTGTTCTGTTTTTACAGGCAATGGCTCCCGCTACCAGAGATTATATCCGAATCAACATCTTGACAGTACCATCTGAATTAAAGGATTTAATATCAGAATTTCCCAGAAATGCTCAATTCACTGAAAAGCCCGGTCACCTACTCCATTTGGTTACCTCAAAATTTGAAGAAGACATGATACGGGTCCTTTTCCAGTTCTTTGATCCCGAACATCATTGTTTTACATTTCCTGATTACCAGTTGGTACCTACTTTGGAAGAGTTCTCTGAACTGATTGGGTTACCTGTTCGAGATCAATTACCTTTCACTGGTTTAGAAAAGATTCCAAAACCTGAAATCATTGCTGCTGCCTTACATTTACGAAAGTCAGAAATCGAGTCCAATTGGGAAACAAAGAGTGGAGTCCAGGGTTTGCTTGCTAAGTTCTTAATGGAAAAGGATCGATTACTACTAAAAAACAGAAGTTACCTAGCTTTTGAGGAAGTTGTGGCTCTTTTGATCTATGGGTTGGTTTTATTCCCTAATCCCGACCAGTTCATAAGTATACACATTATCAACATTTTCCTAACCCGCAACCCGGTATCTACCTTGCTGGGAGACATTCTACATTCTCTACACACTCGTACCATGAAGAAACGAGGAACTCTTATGTGCTTTATACCACTACTGGCTAGATGGTTTACATTACACCTTCCCCGATCAGTGTTGAGAAATGAACAAAGGATGCAATGGTCTCGCAGGATTATGTCTTTGTCTCATTCAGATATCCGGTGGAACAACTTCTTTCAAAGAGACATTACTATCATTGACCATTGTGGAGAGTACCCTAATGTGCCACTCCTTGGCATCAGGGGAGGCATCACTTATAACCCCTCTTTAGCTTTGCGCCAATTCGAATATGCACGAAGAAACGGTCCTCACGACATGATTATCCGTGGCATTGTGTTCGACTACGAAGATGATTCCCAAAGACATCGACGAAGGTTTATACATGCTTGGGGCAGTGTCTACAAAGTAGAAAGCAATACTTTAGGACAATGGAACTCTATTCCTATGGAGCCTTACCTCAGATGGGTGCGTGCTCATGCTCAGAAACTCATCATACCATATCCCGCTATTCTACCTGTGACTATTGAGCCAGAAGTCGGAGGGAGTGAACCTCGAGTTATTCTACATCCGGACATGCCAACTGACCTGGAAGAGCTGCAGAAATCTTGGGTTCAACTAAGAGAAGAAAGAGACACCTTCAAAGCACACTGTCAAGACTATGAGAGGAAAGTATTGGAGCTCACCAGACAACTCCAGGAAGAACAACAGATCAACACGTTCCTAGGTGCGAAGAGAAAGCGTCCATGGGAGGCTTGAGGAATCCTTTATTTTCTTTATTTTGTAAAGCCCGAATGAGGCAAAGAAAAACAAAGAAAAAAAAAGAAAAAAAAAAGAAATAAATTGTTTGACTAAGAAATGTTTGTTTCTCTTTTGTTTTAACAAATCTAAATTCTAAGATCCTTGAAAACATTGCATATGCATTTCATTCATGAACATTGCATAACAGGTTCACATAATGGGTTTCTCATCTCTTCGCTGTTTATTGCAGTTAGAAGAGATGGATTCCGAAACAAGTGTCAAGAATCTCGAAGCACAGAATGCCCAAGTTCAGGTAGCAATTCTGGAGCTAGCAAAGGGGCAACAAGAACTGAAAGCCCTGATAATCAAGAAGAAAACGAAGACCAAAGGATCTGCAGGCTTAAGTCACCTTGCAAGGAAGGTCAAAATCCCAGTCAAGAGGTCCAAAAAGGCACCGATCCCTGAAATAGTCGGTGAAGGTGATCGAGAAGACAATCACAGCAACCAGGGTTCTGCCAAACCCTCCCTCTCTTCTAACGAAGAAGATTATCATTCCGAAGACGAACAGGGTGATGACAAATACCAGCAGTTGGAAGAACGCATGAAAGCAATGGAGATACAAAAGATACCTGGTTTAGACTTCAATGACCTTGGGCTCGTCTCAAATATTGTTATCCCTCCTAGGTGCGAAGAGAAAGCGTCCATCAGAGAATTGAGGAATTCTTTATTTTCTTTATTTTGTAAAGCCCGAATGAGGCAAAGAAAAACAAAGAAAAAAAAAGAAAAAAAAAGAAATAAATTGTTTGACTAATAAATGTTTGTTTCTCTTTTGTTTTAACAAATCTAAATTCTAAGATCCTTGAAAACATTGCATATGCATTTCATTCATAAACATTGCATAACAGGTTCACATAATGGGTTTCTCATCTCTTCGCTGTTTATTGCAGTTAGAAGAGATGGATTCCGAAACAAGTGTCAAGAATCTCAAAGCACAGAACGCCCAAGTTCAGGTAGCAATTCTAGAGCTAGCAAAGGGGCAACAAGAACTGAAAGCCCTGATAATCAAGAAGAAAAAGAAGACCAAAGGATCTGCAGGCTTAAGTCACCTTGCAAGGAAGGTCAAAATCCCAGTCAAGAGGTCCAAAAAGGCACCGATCCCTGAAATAGTCGGTGAAGGTGATCGAGAAGACAATCACAGCAACCAGGGTTCTGCCAAACCCTTCCTCTCTTCTAACGAAGAAGATTATCATTCCGAAGACGAACAGGGTGATGACAAATACCAGCAGTTGGAAGAACGCATGAAAGCAATGGAGATACAAAAGATACCTAGTTTAGACTTCAATGACCTTGGGCTCGTCTCAGATATTGTTATCCCTCCAAAATTCAAAGTTCCTGTCTTTACAAAGTATGATGGAGTTTCTTGCCCAAAACTACATCTGAGATCCTATGTGAGGAAGATACTACCTCATACAGCAGATAACAAATTATGGATTCATTTCTTCCAAGAAAGTCTGTCGGGTACACAACTCGAGTGGTACTACCAGCTGGAAAGTACAAAAGTTCACACCTGGGAAGATTTGGCTGCTGCTTTCTACAAACAGTATCAATACAATGCTGACCTTGCACCAACCCGTACTCAACTGCGGGGCATGTCTATGGCACCAAAAGAAAGTTTCAGAGGGTATGCACAAAAATGGAGAGATCTGGCTGGAAGAGTTCAACCACCCTTATCTGATCGCGAGCTGGTCGACATGTTCATGGGCACTTTAACTGGCCCTTTCTACAGTCATTTGCTGGGAAGCTCATCATCAGGTTTCACCGACCTGATATTAACTGGAGAGCGTGTCGAAAGCGGTATTCAAAGTGGAAAAATTCAAATAGGCTCCTCCTCTGGTACTACAAAGAGGCCCATCAGTGGGAGAAATGAAGTCAATACAATGAACAGTCAGAAAGGTCGCAAAAATGAGCATCACCAATCCGTAGGGGCTGTTCTGATCTCTGCATCTGCACCTCAAAAAGATCAGCCTCCGAAGTATACGCGTCGACCAGATGCACCAAGAAGAAACTTCACCAGAATCAATATGCCAATCTCTCAAGCATTGCAGCACTTGTTAAAAGCAAATCTGATTACATTGAAAGACCCTCCAAAGAATGTCAACACTTCCTCTCCAAGTTATCGCCCCGATGCAACATGTGCATACCATTCTAACTGTCCAGGACATGACGCAGATCACTGTTGGACCCTGAAAAATAAAATACAAGACATGATAGATGTTGGGGAAATTGAGTTCGATCCTCCAGAGACTCCAAATGTCATCACTGCACCTATGCCAAAGCACGACAAGACCGTTAATGCTATCATAGACACTGTTTATATCTATGATATGAGAGAGTTGTCAACTCCGCTCCTTGAAGTCAAAAGAAGGTTAATCCGAGTTGGTTACTTTCCAGGTTGTGACCCTGATTGCTTTTATTGTGCACACCTACCTAATGGTTGTGAGAATCTGAAAATAGGAATTCAAAAGTGGATGGATCGCCGTATCATTATGTTTGAAAGGCTCCCTTATATGGACGTTTTATGCGAAGTCTTTTCAAATGGGATGAGAATAGAGGACGTCTCAGTGGTTTCTAACATACCATTGAAAATCCCTACCAAAGCTCCTTTCAAAATTTCTGTTGCACCCAAAGTGGCATCTGTAATCATCACCAGTCCGGCCCCATTTCCATACTCCTCGGACAAAGCTGTCCCGTGGAGTTATGACACTAATGTTTATGTCCATGGAGTTAAGCAAGACACCTTGACTGAAGAGACCATGAATTTTACTACTCCAACTGTTGATAATATTGTGGGTACTAGTAAGATTACGAGAAGTGGAAGGATATTTTCACCAGCAATTTCTCCAAATGTTGCTACTAATCCAGTCCAGGTCCCAGTTCCTAATCAAGATATCAACGCTCGAGGCAAAAAGCCGCTAGTTGAACCAGTTCAAGTACCGGTGGAAGTCACTGTTGAAGATCCGTCGAAGCAAGAAATGGAGGAAATATTGAAAATCATCTGCAAAAGTGATTACAATATTGTCGAACAACTGGGGCACACTACTTCAAAAATCTCAATGCTGTCTCTGCTAAAGTATTCAGAGGCTCATGCCAAGGCCCTGATGAAGTTCCTGAAAGCTGCACATGTACCACAAGAGATTTCTGTCGATCAATTCGAAAATTGTGTTGCCAGTCTAACAGTGAATAACGGTCTCGGTTTCTCTGATGCTGATTTAACCCCTGCTGGGAAAAATCACAATAAAGCCATGCACATCTCTATTGAATGTAACGGCACTACTCTGTCTCATGTGCTGGTAGACAACGGTTCCTCTTTGAACGTGTTACCAAAAGCAGTACTGGAAAAACTTGACTTCGAAGGAGTTGTGTTACAACTAAGCGATGTTGTGGTAAGAGCCTTCGACGGGTCAACAAGAACAGTATACGGAAAAGTGAAGCTCCCAATCAGAGTGGGCTCTCAGATCTTTGATTCTACCTTTTACGTAATGGAAATTCACCCAGCATATTCCTGTTTACTAGGACGCCCTTGGATACATGGGGCAAATGCTGTAACTTCTACCCTGCATCAGAAGTTAAAGTATCCGGTAAAAGGTAAGGTCGTCACAGTTTATGGCGAAGAAGAGTATGTGGTTAGCCACCTGAGCAACTCCAAGTATGTTGAGATGGATGGAGAATTCATCGAAACTCCCTGCCAATCTTTTGAGGTGGTCCCTCCAGATGTCTCTACTGCCAAACACATTTCCGTTACTCCTGCTACAAAAATAACTCCAACTATGGCTTCTCTCAAAGATGCCAAAGCTGTGATCGAAGAAGGTGGTTGCACAGTATGGGGACAACTCCTCGATGTACCTTACAAGTTCGATAAGCTAGGCCTGGGCTATGCTAATGGAAATCAGAAGAACGATCAAAGTCCTCGTTCTGGAGGATTAATGTCACATTTCATCAGCCAAGGAGTGAACGCTATTGAAGACGATGGAGTGATCTTGAACCATATTCCACCTGTTTCCATGGAAGTTTGGGATACTTTGGGAGAACCAAGCGGCGGGTATGATTTTCTAGTAAAGTATACTGCACCTCAGAGTTATTTTATTGCCATGGAAGACATTACCCCAACTGGATGGGGTGATCAGTTTGAAGATTGCAAAAGTTTCACAAGTTCCATCGCTGGGCAATATCAAAGTCCACCTAGTCCAAAAGAAGTTTGGGATACACTAGGAGAACCAAGTGGTAAGTATGACTTTATGGTGAAATATTCTGCTCCCCTGAGCTCGCAGATCGCTATTGAAGACATCACCCCAACTGGATGGGACAATCATTTTGAAGACAATATGACATTCACAAGCCCTGTCGATCCTGAAGAAGTCTGGGAAACACCAAATAACGAGAATGATTTCCTGACACAAAACACTGCTCCGCAGAATGCACAAGTTTCCCTCAAAGACATCATTCCAACTGGATGGGACGATCTTATCGGGTATCTCGCTCAGCCAACAGAGGTATCTCAGCCTGGGCTCTCGTATCCAGCAGAGTATCTTGCCTATCCCGAAGGATCAACAGCTCATTTCTCCACCAAAGAAGTCAATGCTGTGGAAGACGAAGAAGATAACTGCAACTGGAACAGCTGGATACTCCCTGCTCACAATAATGGATTGAACATCTGGGAAGCTGAGGATGTGATTTCCTTTGATCAGGAGTAAATGCAATTTCCTGTTTTCGTTGTTTATATGTGCAAAGATAAAATGGTTCCTGTACTATCGAACCATGAACTTGAAAGCCGTGTGCCTTGCCCGAAGCACACTGGTCCTTTTTATAAGGGTTTGTCATATCATGATCATGTTCATTCAATAAAATCATGGGACGTTTGCATATTCAAATTTTGTGATCCTTTTCTTTCTTTACTTTATTCATTTTCAAATAGCTATGTGTTCTTACACACACCCACATAAATGCAGATTCACATTCACTCTGGATCCTGTTGATAACGATTCTGCTATTGCCAGTCATGACTTCAAAAATCCGATTTACCAAACTGAGGACGAAAGTGGGGAAGATTGTGAAGTACCAAGGGAACTTGCAAGGCTGTTAGAACAAGAAGAAAAGACTATACAGCCGCATGAAGAACCAATTGAGGTTATCAACTTGGGCAGTGACGAAGAAAAGAAAGAAGTCAAGATAGGGGCTGATCTAGAAGACAGTGTCAAGAAAAGACTAATTCAAATGTTACAAGACTACGTTGAGATATTCGCCTGTTCCTATGAAGATATGCCTGGCCTTGACACGGATATTGTGGTTCATCGCGTGCCGATCAAAGAAGGTAGCACTCCAGTTAAGCAGAAACTGCGGAGGAGTAGACCCGATATGTCAAAGAAGATCAAAGACTAGGTTGAAAAGCAATTCAATGCTGGCTTTCTGAAAGTTGTAAGTTATCCTCCTTGGATAGATAACATCGTGCCTGTACCTAAAAAAGACGGGAAAGTCAGAATGTGTATAGACTACAGAGATCTGAATCGGGCAAGTCCCAAAGATGATTTCCCTTTACCTCACATCGATGTACTAGTTGATAATACTGCACAATGCAAGATATTCTCCTTTATGGATGGGTTATCAGGGTACAATCAAATCAAGATGGCGCCCGAAGACATGGAAAAAACAACCTTCACAACACCTTGGGGAACCTTTTGTTACAAAGTAATGCCCTTTGGTTTAAAGAATGCAGGAGCAACCTATCAACGCGCAATGGTATCTCTGTTCCATGATATGATTCATCAAGAAATAGAGGTTTACGTGGATGATATGATTGCAAAGTCCAACACCGAAGAAGAACATCTAGGTCATCTGCAAAAACTGTTTGACAGACTCAAGAAGTACAGGTTGCGACTGAATCCGAACAAGTGTACCTTTGGAGTAAGATCCGGTAGACTCTTAGGTTTCATCGTCAGTAGCAAAGGTATTGAAGTTGATCCTGCCAAGGTCAAAGCCATTCAAGAAATGCCCATACCCCGTACCGAGAAACAAGTCAGAGGATTCTTGGGATGTCTGAATTACATAGCCAGATTTATTGCCCATATGACTACTACTTGTGTGCCAATCTTCAAATTGTTGAAGAAAGATCAAGTGGAAAGATGGAACGACAAATTCCAGTTAGCCTTTGATAAAATCAAAGAATATCTCCAAAAACCGCCAATCTTATTACCACCAGTGGAAGGAAGACCTCTGATAATGTACCTAACAGTATTAGAAGATTCAATGGGGTGTGTACTGGGGCAACATGACGAGTCTGGCCGAAAGGAGCATGCAATCTACTATCTTAGCAAAAAGTTTACCGATTGTGAAACAAGATACTCACTGCTCGAGAAAACTTGATGTGCCTTAGCATGGGCGGCTCGCCGACTAAGGCAGTATATGCTAAACCATACCACTTTCTTGATCTCCAAAATGGATCCTATCAAGTATGTGTTCGAAAAACCTGCTCTCTCTGGAAGAATAGCAAGATGGCAAATGATCTTAACAGAGTATGACATCCAATACACTTCACAAAAAGCGATCAAAGGAAGTGTGGTAGCTGATCATCTGGCTCATCAAGTAGTGGATGATTATCAAGCGTTGAACTTTGACTTCCCAGATGAAGACATTATGCTAGTTACTGACTACAAATAACTAGGATCGGAGGAAGGACCCGAGCCAAGGTCCCGATGGACTATGGTTTTTGCTGGAGCTTCTAATGCACTTGGCAATGGCATCGGAGCTGTGATCATTTCCCCTGCAGGAGGTTATACACCATTCACTGCTAGATTATGCTTCAGCTGCACTAACAATATAGCCGAGTATGAAGCATGTATTCTGGGTCTCAAAGCTGCAATCGATCTAAGAATCAAGTTCCTGGAGGTCTACGGAGACTCGGCCCTTGTAATTTATCAAGTCAAAGAGGAATGGGACACGAAGCACCCGAATCTAATTCCTTACAAAGAATATGTGCTAAGTTTGATTCCCTACTTTGAAGAAATCACTTTTGAACATATCCCGCGCGAAGAAAATCAACTAGCTGATGCCCTAGCTACCATGTCATCTATGTTCAAAGTCAGGTGGGACAATGAGGCGCCAATGATCACCATTTACAGACAAGATGAACCAGCCTATTGTAATGAGATTGATACCGAAGTAGTGGAAGAAAAACCATGGTTCCATGAAGTAAAAAGATATCTCGAAGCTCAGGAGTACCCTGAAGGGGCATCCATTAACGATAGAAAGTTTCTAAGAAGATTTGCTGCTAAATTCTTTCTAAGTAATGGAATCCTGTACAAACGCAACCATGACTCGACTTTGCTTCGTTGTGTAAACAAGAAGGAAGCAGAACAGATTATGGAAGACATACAAGATGGTGCTTTTGGTACTCATTCAAGTGGACATACAATGGCTAAAAAGATTCTGAGAGCAGGTTATTACTGGTCTACCATGGAGACAGACTGCCATCATCACTCTAGAACTTGTCACAAATGCCAGATATATGCCGACAAAGTACATGTACCTCCAGTCCCGTTAAACATCCTGACGGCTCCTTGGCCTTTTGCAATGTGGGGTATTGATATGATTGGAGAAATCAAGCCTACTGCCTCCAACGGACATTGTTTTATCCTGGTCGCTATCGATTACTTCACCAAATGGGTAGAAGCAGCTTCATTTGCTTCTGTCACCAAGAACGTGGTGGCCCGATTTATCAAGCACAAGCTCATTTGTCGGTATGGCATCCCTGAAAGGATCATCACAGACAATGGCACAAATTTAAACAACAGAATGATTACTGAACTCTGCACACAGTTCAAGATCAAACATCATAATTCATCTCCATATCGACCAAAGATGAATGGCGCGGTGGAAGCTGCCAACAAGAACATCAAGAAGATCATACAAAAGATGACAGTAACCTACAAAGACTGGCATGAGATGTTACCTTTGGTTCTTCATGGTTATCGCACATCAGCGCGTACTTCAACAGGGGCAACTCCATTTTCCTTAGTCTATGGTATGGAGGCAGTTCTTCCAATTGAAATTCAGATTCCTTCCCTAAGGATTATGAAAGAAGCTGATCTAGACGAAGACGATTGGATTCAGACTCGGTTGGACCAGATAAACTTGATTGATGAGAAGAGGCTCGCAGCTATTTGTCATGGTCAGTTGTACCAGAAACGTATGATCAAAGCCTTCAACAAGAAAGTCAAAAGTCAGGCATATCAAACCGGTGATTTGGTTGTCAAACGCATCATCTTACCACAAGGTGACCCCAGAGGCAAGTGGACTCCAACTTATGAGGGACCGTTTGTAATCAAGAAAGTATTCTCCGGTGGAGCCATGTTGCTTACCACTATGGACGGCGAGGATTTCCCACACCCTGTAAATGCGGACATAGTCAAAAAGTACTTCGCTTAAAGAATAGCTCGCTAAGTTGAAAACCTGAAAGGACAACTTAAGCAAAAAGTGAGCGTCTCGGTGGATTGAAAACCTGAAAGGGCAATCCAGGCAAAAATTAGAGACTAAAAAAATAATTATCCCGATAGGCTGAAAACCTGAAAAGGCAGCCTAGACAAAAGTTAGGGAATAAAGTGTACGACTATGTCCCGTTTAGCTACCTACTCACCTTCGAGGTTCAACACATCAAAGGCACCGATCAGTCCAATCACTTTCTTCCAACAAGTGAGGGATGAGATACTCAAAGACAGATTGGTAATAGCAGAATTGAAACTTGACTGGATTGTTTTCACATAGCTATTTCTCTTTATAAGTACTCTTCAAAGTTTGATGACAATTTCCTACTACTAGGATTTTTGTCTCCTTGTACTAATCCGCCTGCTCTTTTTCAAAAATCAATGCAGCTCATGCTCAAAATCAACGTTTTCACTTTTTTGTTTTGAATACGTAAACGTCCCAATGATAATTTTGAATGAACATATACATTTGAATATGACTGATGTTTATAAGAAAAACAGGAATAGCATTCAGGTAGTGTCCCAATCATCAGGGCATCATCCCGAAACCAGCTTCAGAGGAAAATTCCCTAACAGAGATGTATTTCTCAGCAAATTCCTCTATGAGATTTTTCTCTCCAACAAAATGATTCGAGAAATCTTATTTCCCCAGCAGGGCTGTTCAAGATCACTATCCCCAGAAGGTGTAGTCTCCACACCAAGGCTTGGTCAAATAGTGCATCGGAGGATTATGCATCTTTCTCATTCCCATTCAAGGGGCATCAAAATCAGAACTTTCAAAATTACCTTCATCCCCAAGCGGTAATCAAAGATCCCTCAACAGAGTACTCTGGTCCGTGAGGAATTTCCCCAGCCGAGTAAACTCGAACAAGATAGCAAAAATCATCAACGATCACAATGCTTTCGTTTCCAAAATAGCAAGCAGGGATTTATTTTCCCAACCAGAAGTTTGATACGCTCTAAATTGCATAAATCATACATCATACATCATACATCATACATTATACGCATATTCATACAAATCATATAATGTTTCATGACAAACGCACACATAACATGCACATTTCTCACTTAGTTTGAGAATCTCAACATATACATTACATGCATCATGAAATTGCATGTCACTAATTTGATTTTTTTCAGGTGGACGAATATCCTCAGAAAAGTTGTTCTCAATCACCTGCAGTGTTCCCCTGAATTCTATTCAGACGAACGTTCCTTTCAGATATAATCAAGCCAAAGATTCATTCTGAAGAGATCTTTCTTTCCAAACCACTTATCAACTCAAAAAAACAAGCAACACAGATCTAAGTCGATACCTTGGACGGTTCCTTAATGATCTACCTTCGGATCTAAGTCGATACCTTGGACGGTTCCTTAATGATCTACCTTCGGATCTAAGTCGATACCTTGGACGGTTCCTTAATGATCTACCTTCTGATTTAAGTCGATACCTTGGACGGTTCCTTAATGATCTACCTTCAGATCTAAGTCGATACCTTGGACGGTTCCTTAATGATCTACCTTCAGATCTAAGTCGGTACCTCAGACGGTTCCACAACGATCAACCTTTAAAGATCCAAAGCGGATACCTCAGACGGTTCCTCATAGATCAACTTTCAAAATCTAAAACGGAAACTTTGGACAGTTCCGTAACGATCAGCCTCCCGGACTTAAAGCAGTAACCTTGGACGGTTTCGAAACGGTCAACGCAGAGGTTTTCAAATCCTTCATCAACATATAATCAAAGGATTCATTCTGATGAACAAACCATCAATACATTCAATAAATGGCATCTGAAAGCCCATCTTAGGTAATGTTATGATCTGCCGACAACATCTCTCAGACAACACTCAAATGCAATTTCCAACATCACTCCGATGGAGGTAAGTGCAAATTTTCAGGGCATCTAAAGTATTCAATCATCTTCTACCTTCAGACTCCAAACAGTCTCTTCAGGTTTAAGAAGATTGAATAGGGGCAACTATTATACCCCAAAATTTGCCCGCATCTTTTTCAGAAAGAAGGCAACAGACTTCTGTCTAAAAATTGGGAGTTTCATATAATCTTGGATTTTATTTCATAAATATCCTGATTTCATGAATACTCGATTTTTAGAATTTTTCTTATACGGTATTTTGGTTCGCTGTTGAATTTATTCTTACGCAAACGCCAATTACTGTTTATCATTTCACACACGCTGTTTATTTGAGATTTATTTGCAGATAAGTAGTACTGACGCAATTGGTACAGAATTAAATCTTTTTTTTGCAGGCGCAAAGTCCGGGGATTCAGACTGTACTAGTATCGAATAAATAATTATTAGCTTTTGTTTCCCACTAATTTTTTGTACTATATTCTATTATTTTCAAAATCTTTTTCTTTCTCTTTCTTTCAAAATCAAATCTTAACTTTATTCTATATATCTCTCTTTTCAAACCCTACCATACACTTGAAGGATAGAAAAACACTTAGAAAGGGGGGGTTTGAATAAGTGTAGTCTAAAAACTTGAACGATAAAAACAATATGCACAGTTATTTTTATCCTGGTTCGTTGTTAACTAAACTACTCCAGTCCACCCCCACGGAGTGATTTACCTCACCTGAGGATTTAATCCACTAATCGCAACAGATTACAATGGTTTTCCACTTAGTCCGCGACTAAGTCTTCTAGAGTATCCTGATCACAACCTGATCACTCCAGGAACAATTGCTTAGACACAAGCTAAGACTTTCTTAGAGTATCCTGACCACCACATGATCACTCTAATTACAACTGCTTAGACACAAGCTAAGACTTCCTAGAGTATCCTGATCAACACTTGATCACTCTAGTTCCTTACAAATTAATGTAATCAAATCTAAGAGTATTACAAATGCTTCTGAAAAGCTATAATCACAACAGTGATATTTCTCTTAACGTTTAAGCTTAATCTCACTAATATATTACAACAGCAATGTAGTGAGCTTTGATGAAGATGAAGTTTCTGAGCTTTTGATTTGAGCAGCTTTTCAGCAAGTCTTTCAGAATAATATCGTTTAGAATTGGTAACCTTGCTTCTCATCAGAACTTCATATTTATAGGCGTTTGAGAAGATGACCGTTGAGCGCATTTAATGCTTTGCGTATTCCGTACAGCTTTGCATTTAATGTTTCACGCTTTTGTCAACTACCTCGAGCCTTGTTCACGCTGTGTCTACTGACGTTGCCTTTAATAGCTTCCAACGTTCCTTTTGTCAGTCAGCATAGCCTGCCACCTGTACTTTCTTCTGATCTGATATTTGTGAATATAATATTTGAATATCATCAGAGTCAAACAGCTTGGTGCAAAGCATCTTCTTGTCTTCTGACCTTGAAGTGCTTCTGAGCGTGATACCATGAGAACTTCAGTGCTTCTGCTTCTGATCTCAAGTTCTTCTGATGCTTCCATAGACCCATGTTCTGATTCTGCCTTGACCATCTTCTGATGTCTTGCCAGACCATGTTCTGATGTTGCATGCTGAACCTTCTGAGACAAAGCTTCTGAGCGCTGATTTGTGCATACTCTTTATATAGTTCCTGAAAGGGAAATTGCAATGTATTAGAGTACCACATTATCTCACACAAAATTCATATCCTTGTTATCATCAAAACTAAGAATATTGATCAAAACAAATCTTGTTCTAACAATCTCCCCCTTTTTGATGATGACAAAAACATATATAAATGATATGAATTTGCGATCAGAAAGAGCAGACGGCTAAAGACAAATTACACAACTATATCATAAGCATGTGAATATGTCTCCCCCTGAGATTAACAATCTCCCCCTGAGATGAATAATCTCCCCCTGAAATAAATACTCGAAGAACTTTAATAATAAAAGACTTCCCTGATTATTTCGGTAGAGACGATCACATAAGCTTCTGTCTTTTGAAAATTCATAGCTTCTGACTTCTGCTTCCATTGGACAGCTTCAGAACTTGAATTTCTTTAGATTCCTAGAACACTCACAGCTTCTGATTCCTGCTTCCATTTAGGACAGCTTCAGAACTTGAATTTCTTTGATCTTCAGAACATTCACAGCTTCTGATTCCTGCTTCCATTTAGGACAGCTTCAGAACTTGAATTTCTTTGATCTTCAGAACATTCACAGCTTCTGATTCATGCTTCCATTTAGGACAGCTTCAGAACTTGAGTTTTCTGGATCTTTAGAACTTTCACAGCTTCTGATTTCTGCTTCCCTCGGATAGCTTCAGAGCTTTGAATTTCTTCTTACATCACTTCATGCTAGATTGTATCAGAACATTGTTGAATGTACCAGAGCATCATCAGAGCATCTCTACATCCTGAAATGTTACAGAACAAAACTAAACGACAAAAGTCAACATGAATGAGTTAGAACATAAAATGTGTATCAGAACACAAAATATGTATCAGAGCCATATAAGCCATATAGAATATATCAGATCCAATAGACAATGTATCAGAGCAAATAGACAATGATTTGGATCATATTCTATTTTCAGAATTTCTGATCATTCTTCCTTCTTGCTTCTGATTCTGAAGCTTCCTAGCACTCAGCTTGCTTCAAGAATCCAAGAGCTATTTCTGATCATTCTTCTTTCTTGCTTCTGATTCTGAAGCTTCCTAGTACTCAGCTTGCTTCAAGAATCCAAGAACTTTTGATTCATCTTGTTGCTTCTTATGTTGATCTTGAATCTTCGATTCCTGCAACAACACAACTTAAAAACATATGAAGCTTGCAGCTTCTGTTAGTAAATGTGGGGTCTTTTTACTCGGTAACTGATAATATTAATCAGATCATTTATCATATATTTTCTCCCCCTTTTTGTCATAACATCAAAAAGCATAAAAGATTCAGATGTAAAGCAAGAGACAAAAGGAAAGTAACATAAATAACTTTTCATTGATTTCAACAAGAAGGATTACAAAAGATGTATGCAGAAAAACAGATGCAACACGGAAGGAAAACTACAAGGACACAAAGACTTAAAGCCTAAGACTCTATCCTACGCAAAGACTGCACAAACAACTCAAGAACCCTCTGGTCTTCAGTTTGTTCAGCCATGGAAGCTTGAAAGCTCTTCATGCCTGTCCAGACTAGAACCTCCACTGTAGGAGAGATCCAAGAGACCAAAGAGGAAGTGAGGGACAGTTCATAGGCAGAGAGCTAATGTTGCAAACGGGCTCCAGTGACTCAAGAAGGTCTTCTTCCTTTGGATAAATGTTGATAACAGCATTGAAGAAGAGATCTGTCTTGAGAGAGACTTGGAGAGCCATCCCAAGATATGCTTCACATCCTGTAACTGATTAACCCTTCCATCCGTTCTCATTGAGTTTAAAGGATTCATGATGAACGCTAGGTTGAAGATGAATGAACTAGGGTTTATGCCAAAGAAAAACTTTGTTGGACAAGAGAGAAAAAGAAAGAGAAAGAGAGCCAAGACTTATGAAAAAAATGCAACGAAATGAAGGAATAAATAGAGGGAAAACGAAGAGGGAAACTTTCGAGGAATATAAAAAAGAGAAGAAGGACAATGAAAGAAATGATGAATGGCATTTAATGTAACATGACGTGAGGAGAGATAATAATGACAAAAGACGAGATTTGCACAGTTACCTAAGTAGACGTCCCCTCAACTGTACGCACGCTTGTCCAGAAATAGTGAACACGTGTTTACCATCTGGATAGCCAGTTACAGCTGTTTTGCTTTTAAAGAGATTCTGAATCAACTTAGACAATGAAACGTTAGTAATAACTGAATCACAATTTCTAATTGATTTCAATAAGAACTTCTTATAAACAAAAATCCAATTTCATTTCAGAAGATACTCATACATAAGATCTTCTCATCTTCTCATTCTGGGCATAAATCCATACTGATATTCTTCAGAATGAACTTAAACCTATCTTCAGCAAGGGGTTTTGTAAAGATATCAGCCCATTGATGGTCTGTATCCACAAAGTTTAAAGATATAACACCCTTCTGAACATAGTCCCTTATGAAATGATGTTTAATCTCAATATGTTTAGCTTTTGAATGTAAAATAGGATTCTTAGATAAACATATAGCAGAAGTATTATCACAGAAAATAGGAATGTTACTCTCATATATCTGATAATCTTCCAGCTGACTTCTCATCCAGAGCATTTGTGTGCTACAACCAGCAGCAGCAACATATTCTGCTTCTGTTGTTGAGAGGGCAATAGTAGCTTGCTTCTTGCTGTACCATGAGATCAGATGACTTCCAAGAAATTGACAACTTCCAGAAGTGCTCTTTCTTTCTATTCTATCTCCAGCATAGTCAGCATCACAGAATCCTACTAAGTTGTAATCTTTAGATCTTCTGTAAACTAAACCAACATTAGTAGTACCTTTCAGATACCTTAGAATTCTCTTAACCGCTGTTAAATGAGATTCTCTTGGATCTGATTGGAATCGGGCACACAAACAAACACTAAAGAGAATGTCAGGTCTAGAAGCAGTTAGATATAGAAGAGATCCAATCATACCTCTGTACAACTTCTGATCTACCTTCTTACTTACCTCATCCTTACCCAGTACACATGTTGGATGCATAGGAGTTTTGGCTTCTTTGCTTTCAGAAAGATTAAACTTCTTCAGAAGTTCTTTCACATACTTCGTTTGATGAACATAGGTTCCATCGGAGGTTTGGTTGATTTGAATCCCAAGGAAATACTTGAGTTCTCCCATCATGCTCATTTCAAATTCAGCCTGCATAGACTCAGCAAACTCCTTTCCAAGTGTAGCATTAGATGTTCCAAAGATAATATCATCAACATATATTTGACAAATTAAAATATCCTTTTTAAATGTTTTACAAAAGAGAGTAGTGTCCACTTTTCCTCTAGTGAAATCATTTTCTAGAAGGAAAGAACTTAAACGTTCATACCAAGCTCTGGGAGCTTGTTTCAATCCGTATAATGATTCCTTTAATTTGAAAACATGATTTGGAGACATGGAGTCTTCAAAACCAGGAGGTTGGTGAACATAAACTTCTTCATCTATATAACCATTTAAGAAGGCACTCTTGACATCCATCTGGTAAAGAGTGATGTTGTGTTGAGTGGCAAAAGAAATTAATAGACGAATAGATTCTAACCTGGCCACTGGTGCAAAGGTTCCTGTATAATCAATCCCTTCTTGCTGACTATAACCCTGAGCAACCAGTCTGGCTTTGTTTCTTACCACTTCACCTTTCTCACTTAGCTTGTTTCTGAAAACCCACTTAGTACCGATGATGTTAAATCCTTTTGGTCTAGGAACCAAGTCCCATACATCATTCCTTGTAAACTGATTTAGTTCTTCTTGCATGGCAATTATCCAGTCTGGATCTTCTAGAGCTTGATCAACAGAAGTTGGCTCGATCAAAGAAACAAGACCTAATTGACATTCTGCATTGTTCTTAAGGAATGCCCTTGTTCTGATGGGATCATCTTTCTTTCCAAGGATCACATCTTCTGAATGAGCTGAGGCAAGTCTAGGTGATCTTCTGATAGTTGGTTCTTCATAAATCCTAAGATTCTCTAAAGATGCAGCAACTTAATCTTCTGATCCATTGCTTCTGAGACTGCCATCTTCTGCAGCTTTGCATCATGATTCTTCAACTTCTGATATATCAATATCAAAATCTGCAAAATTCTCAAACTGCTTTGGTTTTTTAAGACCAAGCTTATCATCAAACCTGATATTGATTGATTCTTCTACAATCAATGTTTCAGTATTGTATACTCTGTAGCCTTTAGAGCGTTCAGAATATCCAAGAAGGAAACATTTTTGTGCTTTGGAATCAAACTTACGAAGATGATCTTTAGTATTCAGAATAAAACATACACATCCAAAAGGATGGAAATATGAAATGTTGGGCTTTCTGTTCTTCCACAATTCATAAGGAGTCTTATTTAGAATAGGTCTGATAGAGATTCTATTCTGAATATAACATGCAGTGTTAATTGCTTCTGCCCAGAAATGCTTAGCCATATTGGTTTCATTGATCATGGTTCTGGCCATTTCTTGTAGAGTCCTATTCTTTCGCTCTACAACTCCATTTTGCTGTGGAGTTCTAGGACAAGAGAAATCATGGGCAATACCATTTTCTTTGAAGAACTCCTCAAAGAGTCTGTTCTCAAATTCGCCACCATGATCACTTCTGACCTTTATGATTTTACACTCTTTCTCAGATTGAATCTGAGTGCAGAAATCAAAGAACACTGAATGAGACTCATCCTTGTGTTTCAAGAACTTTACCCATGTCCAGCGGCTATAATCATCAACGATGACTAATCCATATTTCTTCCCTCTGACAGATGCTGTTTTGACTGGGCCAAACAGATCAATGTGCAAGAGTTCTAACGGCCTTGAGGTAGAAACAACATTCTTAGACTTGAATGCAGGTCTGGAGAACTTGCCCTTCTGACATGCTTCACAAAGAGCATCTGATTTGTATTTTAGATTTGGGAGTCCTCTGACTAGATTTAGTTTGTTAATTTGAGAAATCTTTCTCAAACTAGCATGACCTAATCTTCAGTGCCAGACCCATTGCTCTTCAGAAACAGACATAAGACAAGTCACCTTCTGCTTCTCAAGATCAGAAAGATCATTCTTATAAATGTTGTTCTTCCTCTTGCCTGTAAATAGGATTGAGCCATCCTTCTGACTTACAGCCTTGCAAGACTTTTGATTGAAGATTATATCATAACCATTGTCACTTAATTGACTTATGGACAATAAGTTATGCGTTAATCCTTCTACAAGAAGTACATTAGTTATGGAAGGAGAGTTACCAAGACTTATGGTTCCAGAGCCAATGATTTTGCCCTTCTGATCTCCTCCAAACTTGACTTCTCCACCTGGTTTAAGCACCAGGTCTTGGAATGTATACCTTCTTCCCGTCATGTGTCGCGAGCATCCAGAGTCCAGGTACCATGACATTTTGCTTTCTGTCCTCTTTGCCGCCAAGGATATCTGCAATAGGAATAATCTTTTCCTTAGGTACCCACATTTTCTTGGGTCCTTTCTTGTTAGTTCTCCTCAAGTTCTGATTGAACTTGGGTTTAGCAAAATATTTAACAGGAGGAACAGCATGATACTTCTTATTCTGAGTTCCATGATATTTCTTAGGTTGTGTCACATGCTTCTTGGTGTGTGTTAAGTGAAAACTTTGTGCATGTGATGTGTGCTTAATATCATAGGAGTGGCCAAATTTAAATTGGTTATACAGAGGCTTGTATGATATTTTCATATCATCCACAGATTCAAGCTTGTATGGGATTTCACCCTCATAACCAATGCCAACTCTCTTGTTTCCAGACACAGCATATATCATAGAAGCTAGCTGACTTCTGCCAATACTTCTAGATAAGAACTTCCTGAAACTTAAATCATATTCTTTCAGAATATGATTCAGACTAGGAGTGGATTTTTCTGAATCAGAAGGAGATCCAACACTATTGGATAATTTTAAAACTTTTTCTTTTAATTCAGAATTTTCCAACTCAAGCTTCTTAGTTTCAAATTCAAATTGCTTTTTCAGCTTTTTGTATTTGATACTAAGATGAGCTTTTAATTCAAGAAGCTCTGTTAGACTGGAAACTAACTCTTCTCTAGATAGTTCAGAAAATACCTCTTGTTTGCCTGCTCTCCTTCAGAGTCTGATCCTGATTTTGATTCAGAATCATCCCATGTTGCCATAAGACCTTTCTTCTTGTGAAACTTCTTCTTGGGATTCTCCTTCTGAAGTTTTGGACACTCGTTCTTGTAATGTCCAGGCTCATTGCACTCATAGCAGACAGCCTTCTTCTTGTCAGATCTTCTGTCACCAGAAGATTCTCCTCGTTCAAATTTCTTTGAACTTCTGAAGCCTCTGAACTTCCTTTGCTTGCTCTTCCAGAGTTGGTTCACCCTTCTAGAGATCATGGACAGTTCATCTTCTTCTTCAGATTCTGATTCTTCAGGATCTTCTTCTCTAGCCTGAAAAGCGTTAGTGCATTTTTTAACATTAGATTTTAATGCAATAGACTTACCTTTCTTATGAGGTTCATTAGCGTCAAGTTCAATCTCATGACTCCTCAGGGCACTGATCAGCTCTTCCAAAGAAACTTCATTCAGATTCTTGGCAATCTTGAATGCAGTCACCATTGGACCCCATCTTCTGGGTAAGCTTCTGATGATCTTCTTAACATGATCAGCCTTGGTGTAGCCTTTGTCGAGAACTCTCAATCCAGCAGTCAGAGTTTGAAATCTTGAAAACATCTTTTCAATGTCTTCATCATCCTCCATCTTGAAGGCTTCATACTTCTGGATTAGTGCAAGAGCTTTGGTCTCCTTGACTTGAGCATTTCCTTCATGAGTCATCTTCAAGGACTCATATATGTCATGGGCCGTTTCCCTGTTAGATATCTTATCATACTCAGCATGAGAGATAGCATTCAGCAAAACAGTCCTGCATTTGTGATGATTCTTGAAATCTTTCTTTTGATCATCATTCATTTCGCTTCTCGTGAGCCTTACACCAGTAGCTTTAACAGGATGTTTGTAACCATCCAACAGAAGATCCCATAGATCAGCATCCAGACCAAGAAAGTAACTTTCCAGTTTATCTTTCCAATATTCAAAGTTTTCACCATCGTATATTGGTGGTCTAGTATAACCATTGTTACCATTGTATTGCTCAGCAAAGCCAGATGTAGATGGAGTTGGATTTGATTGGGATTCACCAGCCATCTTTTACTGAAGCGTTTTTCTCTTCCTGAATCTTTTCTAAACACGGTTAAGTGCTTGCACCTTAGAACCGGCGCTCTGATGCCAATTGAAGGATAGAAAAACACTTAGAAAGGGGGGGGTTTGAATAAGTGTAGTCTAAAAACTTGAACGATAAAAACAATATGCACAGTTATTTTTATCCTGGTTCGTTGTTAACTAAACTACTCCAGTCCACCCCCACGGAGTGATTTACCTCACCTGAGGATTTAATCCACTAATCGCAACAGATTACAATGGTTTTCCACTTAGTCCGCGACTAAGTCTTCTAGAGTATCCTGATCACAACCTGATCACTCCAGGAACAATTGCTTAGACACAAGCTAAGACTTTCTTAGAGTATCCTGACCACCACGTGATCACTCTAATTACAACTGCTTAGACACAAGCTAAGACTTCCTAGAGTATCCTGATCAACACTTGATCACTCTAGTTCCTTACAAATTAATGTAATCAAATCTAAGAGTATTACAAATGCTTCTGAAAAGCTATAATCACAATAGTGATATTTCTCTTAACGTTTAAGCTTAATCTCACTAATATATTACAACAGCAATGTAGTGAGCTTTGATGAAGATGAAGTTTCTGAGCTTTTGATTCGAGCAGCTTTTCAGCAAGTCTTTCAGAATAATATCGTTTAGAATTGGTAACCTTGCTTCTCATCAGAACTTCATATTTATAGGCGTTTGAGAAGATGACCGTTGAGCGCATTTAATGCTTTGCGTATTCCGTACAGCTTTGCATTTAATGTTTCACGCTTTTGTCAACTACCTCGAGCCTTGTTCACGCTGTGTCTACTGACGTTGCCTTTAATAGCTTCCAACGTTCCTTTTGTCAGTCAGCGTAGCCTGCCACCTATAATTTCTTCTGATCTGATGTTTGTGAATATAATATTTGAATATCATCAGAGTCAAACAGCTTGGTGCAAAGCATCTTCTTGTCTTCTGACCTTGAAGTGCTTCTGAGCGTGATACCATGAGAACTTCAGTGCTTCTGCTTCTGATCTCAAGTTCTTCTGATGCTTCCATAGACCCATGTTCTGATTCTGCCTTGACCATCTTTTGATGTCTTGCCAGACCATGTTCTGATGTTGCATGCTGAACCTTCTGAGACAAAGCTTCTGAGCGCTGATTTGTGCATACTCTTTATATATTTCCTGAAAGGGAAATTGCAATGTATTAGAGTACCACATTATCTCACACAAAATTCATATCCTTGTTATCATCAAAACTAAGAATATTGATCAGAACAAATCTTGTTCTAACAACACTTTCTTTCAAATCCTACTACCACTCAAATTTTCCTTTTTGTACGGAATCACTTCATTCCCCAACGTCTCTATCCTTCTTTTCACTCTATAAATACCTCTCATTTTTTCCATAAATTCTCACATCAAATTTCAACTTATCTCTCAAATTTCTACCTCATATTCATTCTCTCTTCTTCCCCGGCAAAAATGGCGAAGTGGATGGATACGTGTTTTCTTATGGTCATCACCGTCGTGGTGGTGATCATGTCCTTTTTCTGCCTACATAGTCCTGAAAAATGCGGACCTGGGTTGTTTACACTTCCGATTATCTATATGCTGTTGTTTATAGCATGGATTTTTAATCGTCATTTTTAAAGTTTGTCGTATCTTTTGTTCTCAAATAATGTACCGTTTATTTGTCGTACTGTTCATTATATTATGTAATATTTGTACTCTCAGTATTAAGTGTCGTACTATTTGTCGTACTGTAGTTTAATTATCCAGATAATATTTTGTGTGTTTTCTGCCAGTTAAATATTTTTCTGTGCATTAAATGTTTTTCAAGGTTATTATCAGTAATTTCGTTCGCGTACAGTATATATTATTTATTTATTATGTCTGTGTTTTTTCTAACAACTCATGTAAGTAAATTTTTACCATTAACACAACAAAAAAAACAAAAAGAAAAAATTAACTTTAACTGTTGAGTTTTCACTTAAACTGCTACGTTAATGCCTGAACAGTCAGTTGACAGTCAAACCCACTGACAGTGCAATTCTCTGTGTTTTGTACGATCAATCAAATCAATATTTTTGCATTTCAAAGTTCCAAGATTTTTGTTCTAGAAGTCTTATGAACATCACATGATCAACAGAAACTCAGCACTGCACAAAAATCAGGTACGCTCAACTGTCTCGTACACGAGCAGTCCTTAACTAGGGTTTTTGTTTTTTTCAGGAGAACAAGTTTTTTGAGACCTCAAATGGATTTCATGGACCTCCATATATCTCAAAGTACCACCATACAAATTTTCAAACTTCAATTCGCTAAGACGCACAGTCAACAGCTCAAACAGTCAACAGACGACCAGTTTGACCGAAAAGTCAATAGACAGTAAAAAATGAAATTTTTTGTCAACATCCATATTTTGTCAAAAGATTCATCATTTGATCATTGGTTGATCATAATTCATCAAGGAAAGATCTAAAATCAACAAAACCCTAAGTTTCAAAATTAGGGTTTTCTCCTAAAAAGTCAACTGAACTTTGACTGACCATAACTCTCTCCTCATTCATTCAAAAAATTCCAACCAAAGCTTGTTTTTAAGGAAATTCAATTATCTTTCAAATTCAATTGGTCCCATGGTCATTGGATTCACCATTTGAAAAATATGAGCTCAGACATTACAGGTCATTTTCAAAGTCAACAAAAAGTGGTTTTTTGTCAAAGGCCATAACATCAAGATAACTTCTCCAAATGAAAAAAAGTTTCCAAAGTAGCTTGTAGAGGACATCTTGAGGTTTCTAAAAAGTACAAGAACTCCTTCATATGATAAAAATTGAGAGATTTATGCCTTGTTGAAGTTGGCTATTTTTTGGGAAAATGCATGAAATCAACATTGATCAAAAATGTTTTTTTTCCAAAAGGGGCCAAGTTTACATGATCCAAACATGTTCCCAATAATGTTAAGGGCCTCCCACGACCAACCTAAGGCCCATAACATTTTATTTCTTTTTTGGTTTAATTTTATTACATTTAAAATTAAATTGAAAAAGAAATGGTGCAAGACAATGTTATGTAGCTTTGATCTTAAGCATGAGTCATCAAGAATCATTCAAAGCTCTGCCCCAAAGAGATGGTACAGCAGAAGGTTGAAGAAAATTAAGCCATGGTTGCTTGAATTCAAAGCTACATATTATTAAAAAAGTCAAAAATTCAACAAAGCCATCAAAGCTTCTTAGCTTAGTTTTTAAGTACTTCTATGGCCTATAAATGAAGTATAACACTTCATTAATCGAAGAGACAAGTTCAGAACCATTGCTATGCTTGTAACACACTTGTAACACTCTTGAAATTTTGTAAGAAATTTAAAATTCGAATTTTAAGTTTCAGTTAGTTTCAATCCAAACTAAGTATTCAAACATCATCTCTGAACTTCATTGAACCTATCCAAATAAGTTTTAAGCATCAAAGCCTCACAAATCGAGCCACATAAGCCACGGTTTGTTCAAACATAAATCACCTCATATCTGATCATTCATGCATGTTTAACAAGATGTAGACATATATTTGAGTTTAGTTTATTGTTCTGATCGTTTCTGGATAGTTAATTGAAGTTTGGTCACGTATCCATGAAGATACCATTTTAGGGTTCTTCAACTCTATTTTGGGGTTTTTCTTTAGAGGCAAAATTAGACAAAAATAATGGCATGATTGAATTCAGTGGATCATGACGAATAGAATGGACAGGTCGCGAAAATATTTTGTGCATGTTTACCCCTATTCGCTATTTTGCAGGGATGAAGTTCATCTATTACAGCTTTTTTTGGCAAAAACGCTGTTAAAAGTGAAGGCTGGAGGTTGAAGACGAAGGCGTGGCGCCATCTGATTGGCCAGTTTGAAAAACGCGCGTTTTGTTTTATCCTTGGATCTGATGCTTCACTGACTAGACTATTTCCATGTGCCACGCATCCGTGTCCATCAGATCATTATGATTCTTTAATCTAACGCTCCTTGTCTTGCAGGTTCACCATAGACCCTAGGGGTTTGCCACACTGAATCATATAAATTAATATTTTCTTAATTAATTTGTTTTTTCTTGCATAATTGATTAAAAATACTTTCAAAAATCCAAAAATAATTTTAATTTCACTTTTAGATTGATAAAATGTTTAATTAATTTTTGACACAAAAATATTTTATTTTTCTTAATAATTAAAATATTTTATTTAATTAATTAGTATATATTTATATATTTGCTTCTTAATTATTTCAACCAATCAAAAAAATCAAAAAAATTGTTCTTTTTTATTAAATTTAGTTTATATATTATAGACTAATTTTGTACATATTTAGGATAATTTTCTCTTTAAGTTCTAATTATTTGTGTAATTATTTGCATAATTATATGTTATTTAACTTAATAAATTTCAAAAACAACTTCAAAAAATCCAAAAAAATTAGTTTTATTTTAAAATTAAATATCAAGCAATATAAAAATATTTTAAACTTAATTTTTAGGTTTAAATTTTATTTCTACCTTTTTCTCATTTTAATTAAATTAATCATGCATTAATCCTAATTAAAATCAACCATACAAAAAATCCAAAAATATTTCTTTTATCTTATTGCAATTTAAATTCCTAGATAAAGTGTATAGGTTGTCAAATTCATGTAAATAGCGTAGTTTACATTTCTCGCACAATCAATGTAATAGCGTAGATTTAATTTCCGCATTTTACATTCCCGCATTTTAATTCCAGTACATATAAAACTACGTGTATGTCAAAGATAAAAACTGAAGCGTTAGATCACTAACTTCAAAGACAAAAATATCTGAATCAAAACACAATCACACTTGCACCTCTTAGGGTAATCCCTCTGTTACTCTTTTCAAAAATCAAATTCTATTGTTTCAAATGCAAAATCGAACTTTTGTTTACATCCGGTAAAAGGAGAATTTTCTAAAGGAAATGGGAAAAGACCTTATAAATTTAGGGTAGACCTCCTAATTGCTTGCTCAAATCAAAACAAACAAATGTCTCATATATCATTGCTTTTCAAAATAAAACTTTCAAAAAAGACAATACTTGGTATATATCCAAACAAGGATCATTACGAAGTTAACGTCCTTTTTTTCAAAACATCCTTCGAAAGGTAAAACACTTTGTATACATCCGCGCAAGGATCATTATAAAGTCAATTTACAAAATGAATTTTAAGACCACATACAAGCATTTCAAGGCAAGACAAATGATTCAAAACAAGTGAGCTAAGAAATTAAGAGTCCATGGATAACCATGGATACAAAGGGTGCTAACACCTTCCCTTTGTATAACCTACCCCCTTACCCAAAATCTCTTAAAGATCTTTTTCTGTTTCTTTTATAAACCTTTCCTTAATTGGATAAAATAAAAGGCGGTGGCGACTCTCTGATTTTCAAAACTCAAAAACAAAAGAAGAGTCAGTTCGTATCTCTCACACGAGAGGTAGTAAAAAACCGAGCGCACGACAAACTCCAAACGGCATTACCGAATACTCGTAGTGTCCATACCTCATTCTAAAGGCATTCTTCTGAATATCGTCCTCCTTCACTCGAATTTGGTGATATCCGGACCTCAGATCAATCTTGCTAAATACACAAGCTCCAACTAACTGATCCATCAAATCATCAATCCTCAGCAATGGATACCGATTCTTGATAGTAACCTTGTTTAATTGTCGGTAATCTACACACAGTCTCATAGAGCCCTCTTTCTTCTTTACCAACAATACCGGTGCACCCCACGGAGAAACACTTGGACAAATGAATTTCTTCTCAAGCAACTCTTCCAATTGCTTCTTCAGTTCAGACAACTCTGATGGTGACATATGATATGGTGCCATCGACACTGGACTAGTTCCGGGAAACAATTCAATAGCAAATTCTACTTCTCTTTCCGGCGGTAATTCATTCACATCTTCTGGAAAAACTTCCGGAAATTCACATACTACTGGTAATTCAGTACGTACTACCCTCTCTTTCAGGTCCATCATCGCGAGCAACATAAACACCGTCGCACCGTCCTCAATGGCTTCATTCACTTGTCTAGTTGTCATGTTCAGATCATCAGCACCGACAGCCTCAGGAAATAATACCGTCTTCGAAAAACAGTTGATATGAACACGGTTGAATTCCAACCAGTTCATTCCCAAGATTACATCAAGTTGTTTCAATGGAAGACATACTAAGTCCATTCCAAATTCTCTACCAAAAACATCGACTGGACAATTCAAACAAGCAGATGAAGTCGTTACTGAACCCGACACAGGAGTATCAATAACCATGCTTCCATTTATGTTAGATATTTCTAAATTCAGTCTCTTAGCGCAATCCAAAGAAATAAAAGAGTGAGGTTCTCCAGTATCTATAATTGCAACTAAAGGTGTGCCATGAATGAAACACATACCTTTAATTAGTCTATCCTCTAGAGTAGTCTCTAACCCAGACAAGGCAAAAACCTTCCCTCCCGCTTGGTTCTTCTTCGGTTTAGGACACTGTGGGCTAATGTGACCCTCTTCACCACAGTTGTAACAAGTCACAATCTTCTTCTTACAATCAGCAGCAACACGACCCACTTCCTCACACTTGAAACACTTTTTCTGGTTCAGCTTGCATTCATTCCTACGGTGCCCAGTCTCGCCACAGTTGTAGCACCTAACAAAAGCACTGGAGTCTCCCCCACTAGGCTTCTTCCAACCATCAGTCTTTGGATTACCCCTACCGTACAGTTTACCTCTATCCATAAGCTTCTTACCCTTTCTGTCAACTAACTCGCGGGAGTGAGACGACTTCAGCTTAAGGTTATCCTCCTCGAAGATCCTGCTATAGTCCACCAAATCAACAAATCGCCGAATCCTCTGATACCTGATACCTTGCTTAATCTCATCACGAAGGCCATTCTCAAATTTGATGCACTTTGAGAACTCACTATCTTCATCATTGTTGTAGTGAACGTAGTACTTCGCCAACTCAACAAACTTCGAAGCATACTCTGATACCGTCATGTTACCTTGAGTCAGTTCCAAAAACTCAATTTCTTTTCGGCCTCGCACGTTCTTAGGGAAGTACCTTCTCAAAAACTCTCTCTTGAACACAGCCCAAGAAATATCCACACCATCAGCATCCAGTTCAGCTCTAGTAGCCATCCACCAGTCATCAGCTTCTTCGGACAACATATGCGTACCATACCTCACTTTCAGGTTCTCAACACAATCAATGACTCTGAAAATCCTTTCGATCTCCTTTAGCCACTTCTGAGCACCTTCAGGATCATGCGTACCCTTGAACAACGGAGGATTGTTCCTCTGAAAATTCCCCAATTGCCTGTCGGCACCAATCCCGGCTCCATTTGTATCTCCTCCCAGCACACCAGCAATCATGCCCAGAGTGTAACACCCTTCTAAACCCCGCGGAAATTAACATTAAAATCAGAGTAAAACATGAAGAAGAGTATTACAACGCCAACAAAATAAACAATATTCATGTCATGCCATAAAGGAACGATAAACCAAAAATTATTCAGGTAGCATGTTAACACAGCGGAATATTCTTAACAACTGAATAATCAAACATCTGGAGTCGAAGACTCATAATTCAACCATAAACCATAAACAAAACAGAAGTTTATCAGCCAATCCTAAAATAACGTTCCCGGTGTTACACGACCAGAGCATGACACTGACCCAACCGACTCTAAAGAACTACTTGACGAGCTAATCCTCACCAAGTACACAAGCTACTCCTCAATCTGAAAAATAACAACAGTAAGGGTGAGTTTCATTCGCATTAACAAATGTTATAGGTATATAAACAATACAACTTCATCCATACATTATTCACCCAAATCAATTATATTCAGATAATATAGCAACATTCATACCAAAATACACACAAATCATAACATTGGACAACTTCCATTCATGTTACAATTATACACAACAACCTAATGCAATGCAACTAAATGCATGTGGTACCAAACATGGGATAACCCATCTCACCGATCCACCACCATAAAGATTCGGCTACTTCTCTCACCAATTCCACACAATGGGAATTAGCTACCGCTGTCCCACCACCATAAGGGATACAGCCCACAACATGATTATGAAATGCATGTATCAACCATAACATGCTCATCATCAACATTATTCAACCAGATATCATAATCATCAACCAATGCAATAACCATATAATCCACCACAACCAATTAAATCAAGTGTTTAAATTAAATTCGAGTCACAACTCAAACACTGTTTTATTGCATATCTCACTGAATTAGTCTCACTATGTTCGAAACAACACATCAAACAGACTAACAGTTAAAAAGTTATACATCGATAAACTTTAACAAAAAAATCCAAACAGCACAGCACGCGGCGCCAACATTCACACGCGGCGCGAAACGAGGAAAAATTACGCCTTCGCGGCGCCAACCCCTACACGCGGCGCGACGCGAGGAAAAGTTACGCCTTCGCGGCGCCAACACAGGTACGCGGCGCGACCTGTGCGTATCAAAACATCTTACCATTCAGTCCACCTGTTCGCGGCGCCACCCTGTGCACGCGGCGCGAACCGGTGATTTCAGAAATCCCAACCTGCAGAAAACAGCATTCTATGCCTCCCAAATACCCTCAAATCATACCAGTACGAGTTTCAGCAGAATAAACCACACATACGACACAAAATGCACGTTTACACATACTTCTAATCAGGTTTAACATCATTGTTCATCACCAATCATCATTCACAACCTAAATTGCATCAAAGTTCTATAAACCCCAAAACCCCAAACCCGACATATAATCCAATTCGAAATCCTAACATACAAATTCCATCGAATCATTCATACATCCCATAATAGAGGTTAATGAGAAGAATCCCCCCTTACCTCGATGTCGAATTCTTGAATTCTCTTCCTCTTCGCACTTGCTCTTCTCCCAATTTCACGTTCAACTCTTCTGCTCCCTTCTTTGGTTCTCTTTTCACAAAATACTCCTCTATTCTATTTTATGAAAATATAACTTAATTTTAGAAAAAGGGCTTTGCACTGATACACCCCCCAACTGCTACTTACAACACTGGCCCATTAGCCTTATTTCATCCATATTTCCCAAATAATCCAATTAATTCTAATATTTAATAAAAACTTAATTAAATTAAATAAAGAATTTTATGGGGTGTTACAACTCTCCCCCACTAGAAAAGTTTTCGTCCTCGAAAACATACCTTAGGCAAAGAGTTCTGGGTAGGAGTCCTTCATTTGGCTCTCCAATTCCCATGTAACATTTCCACCGGCTGGTCCTCCCCAAGCTACTCTGACCAACGCTATCTCCTTGCCACGCAATTGTTTCACCTTCCGATCTTCAATCCTCGTAGGCAAAGCTTCAACTGTCAGATTATCCTTTACCTGTACATCATCCACTTGGATAACATGTGACGGATCAGCAATGTATTTCCTCAACTGCGACACATGGAACACATCATGCAAATTCGCAAGTGTCGGTGGTAACGCAATGCGATACGCCACCTCTCCCACTCTTTCTGAAATCTGAAACGGACCAATAAAACGCGGAGTTAATTTCCTTGACTTTAGAGCTCGTCCGATACCAGTCATAGGTGTAACTCTTATAAACACGTGATCTCCTTCTTGAAACTCAAGAGTTCTCCGTCTCTTGTCATGATAACTCTTCTGACGACTCTGAGAAGCCTTCATCTTCTCCTGAATCATCTTAATCTTTTCTGTCGTTTCTTGAACAATCTCTGGTCCAATCACCGCACTTTCGCCAGATTCATACCAACACAACGGCGTCCTACATCTCCTACCATACAAAGCTTCAAACGGAGCCATACCAATGCTCGAGTGAAAACTATTATTGTAGGTAAATTCGATCAAGGGTAGATAACTATCCCAAGTACCACCTCTTTCCAACACACAAGCACGCAATAAATCCTCTAGCGATTGGATAGTTCTTTCTGTCTGTCCGTCCGTCTGCGGATGATAAGCAGAACTCAATCTCAGCTTAGTACCCAAAGCCTTCTGCAAACCTTCCCAGAATTTGGATGTAAACCTTGGATCTCTATCTGACACGATACTCGAAGGAATACCATGTAAACTCACTATCTTCTCAATGTACAATTGAGCCAGCTTCTCCATTGGGTAATCCATTCTCATTGGTATAAAGTGAGCAGACTTAGTCAACCTGTCCACTATGACCCAAATGGCTTCATAGTTCTTCACCGTTCTCGGCAATCCAGAAACAAAATCCATAGATATACTATCCCACTTCCATTCCGGAATAAATAACGGTTGCATAGCTCCATATGGTTTCTGATGCTCAACCTTCGACTTCTGACAAGTTAAACAAGCATAGACGAATTCAGCTATTTCTTTCTTCATTCCAGGCCACCAAAACAGCTTCTTCAAATCATGATACATCTTGGTCGCACCAGGATGTATACTCAATCCACTACGATGTCCTTCTTCGAGAATACTCTTCCTCAATTCAGAAACATTAGGAACACAAACACGATTACCAAACCTTATAATACCATTCTCGTCGATTCTGAATTCACCTCCCTTGCCTTGGTTAACTAGAGTCAATTTATCCACTAACTCTACATCAACTTTCTGACCTTCCCGAATCTCTTCCAGAATGCCACTAGTCAACTTCAGCATGCCCAACTTAACACTGACAGGAGTGTCTTCGCATACTAAACTCAAATCTCGGAATTGTTCAATTAAATCCAATTCTCTCGCCATAAGCATAGACATATGCAAAGACTTCCTACTCAAAGCATCGGCAACAACATTTGCTTTACCCGGATGGTAATTCAGTTCAAAATCATAATCCTTGAGAAATTCTAACCATCTCCTTTGCCTCATATTCAGCTCTTTTTGATCAAATAGATACTTCAGGCTCTTGTGGTCACTAAACACTTCAAACCTCGAACCATACAGATAGTGTCTCCACAATTTCAGCACAAATACCACTGCTGCCAACTCTAAGTCATGAGTCGGATAGTTTCTCTCATGTACCTTGAGTTGTCTCGACGCATAAGCGACTACCTGTTGATTCTGCATCAGTACACCTCCTAATCCCAACAATGAAGCATCGCAATATACAACAAAAGATTCCGCCGGATTCGGCAAAATCAAGATCGGTGCACTAGTCAATCTCCTTTTCAATTCTTGAAATCCTTCTTCACATTTCGAATCCCAGATGAATGCTTGACCCTTCCTAGTCAACTTAGTTAACGGTAACGCTAACTTCGAGAAACCTTTAATGAACTTTCTATAGTAGCCCGCAAGACCAAGGAAACTACGGATTTCGGAAACTGACTTCGGAGCTTCCCATTGAGACACTGCTTCTACTTTCGTTGGGTCAACGGCAATACCATCTTCAGAAATTACATGCCCAAGAAAGCTTACTTCACTTAGCCAGAACTCACACTTTGACAGTTTCGCATAAAGTTTCTTTTCCTTCAGTAGTTCTAATACCACTCTCAGATGCTCTGCATGTTCTTCTTCACTCTTAGAATATATTAGAATGTCATCGATAAATACCACCACAAACTGATCCAAATAAGGATGGAAGATCCTATTCATATATTCCATGAAAACCCCCGGCGCATTAGTTACTCCAAATGGCATCACTGTATACTCGTAATGACCATACCTCGTTCTAAATGCTGTCTTCTGAATATCGTCCGTCTTCACCCGAATCTGATGATATCCCGACCTCAAGTCAATTTTGCTAAACACACTCGCACCAACCAGTTGATCCATTAAATCATCAATCCTCGGTAATGGATACCGATTCTTGATAGTAACTTTATTCAGCTGTCTATAATCCACACACAGTCTCATAGAGCCTTCTTTCTTCTTTACCAACAACACCGGCGCACCCCACGGCGACACACTAGGACGAATGAATTCTTTTTCCAGTAACTCTTCCAGTTGACTCTTTAATTCTGTTAATTCAGATGCCGACATACGATACGGCGCCATCGACACCGGACTAGTCCCAGGGACTAACTCAATAGCAAATTCTACCTCCCTCTCTGGCGGTAACTCTCTTACATCTTCTGGAAAAACTTCTGGAAATTCACATACTACTGGTAAATTACTACTCACCGCTTTCTTCTTCACTTCCATGGATGCAATCAACATAAACACGGCGGCCCCGTCCTTCATGGCTTCATCCACTTGTCTAGCAGTCATTGCTAAATCCTCGACTCTGACATCTTCAGGAAAAATAACTGTCTTCGTGAAACAGTTGATATGAACCCGATTAAATTGCAACCAATTCATACCCAGGATGACATCAAGTTGTTCCAACGGAAGGCATACTAAGTCCATTCCGAACTCTCTACCAAAAATATCAATTGGACAGTTCAAACAGGCAAACGAAGTAGTCACTGAACCCGACGCAGGAGTGTCAATGATCATACTTCCATGAATATCAGATATTTCCAAGTTCAGACGTTTAGCACAATCCAATGAAATAAACGAGTGAGTTGCTCCAGTATCTATTATTGCAATTAAAGGAGTGCCATGGATAAAACACGTACCTTTAATCAATCGATCCTCCGGAGTAGTCTCTGAACCTGATAAAGCGAAAACTTTACCCCCAGTTTGATTCTTCTTTGGCTTAGGACACTGTGGACTGATATGGCCCTCTTCACCACAGTTATAACAAGTCACAGTCCTTCCCTTGCAGTCAGCAGCAATGTGGCCTGCTTTACCACACCGGTAGCACTTCTTCTCTTCACTTTTGCACTCGTGAACACGATGTCCAGGTTCCCCACACCTAAAGCACTTAACAGGAGCACTAGAGTCTCCCCCACTAGGCTTCTTCCAGCTTCCAGCTTTATAATTACCTCTACCATATGGTTTACCACGGTCCATAGGCTTCTTCCCTTTCTTGTCAACTAACTCACGGGAGTGAGACGACTTCAGCTTCAGGTTGTCCTCTTCGTAGATTCTACTACAATCTACCAGATCAGCAAACCGACGAATCCTTTGGTACCTGATTCCCTGCTTAATTTCATCACGGAGACCATTCTCGAACTTAACACACTTCGAAAATTCGCTCGCTTCATCATTGTTATAGTGGACATAGTACTTTGCTAGCTCCACAAACTTGGACGCGTACTCTGGCACAGTCATGTTACCTTGTGTCAGCTCCAAAAATTCAATCTCTTTCCTGCCTCTAACATCCTCAGGAAAGTACCTCCGCAAGAATTCTCTCTTGAACACAGCCCAAGTGATCGCTACACCTGCAGATTCAAGTTCATCCCTACTAGCCATCCACCAATCATCGGCTTCTTCAGACAGCATGTGAGTCCCGTACCTCACCTTCAGATTTTCAGCACAATCGATCACCCTAAAGATCCTTTCAATTTCCTTCAGCCACTTCTGAGCGCCTTCGGGATCGTGCGTGCCTTTGAACAAAGGAGGATTGTTCCTCTGAAAGCTATTCAGCTGCCTGTCAGCACCAATACCAGCTCCATTGGCATTCCCTCCCAACACACCAGCAATCATGCCCAGAGCCTCAGCGATCGCGTCGTCATTTCTTCCCCCTCTTCCGGCCATTGTTCTGCTAAATATCAGACAATATTCATTAGAACAAGAAGTATCGACAGTGTCAACCTTACACTAGTCGTATACGAAGGATTAACCGACACTAAGACTCTGACTCAAACGACCGACTATGCTCTGATACCACTATTGTAACACCCTTCTAAACCCCGCGGAAATTAACATTAAAATCAGAGTAAAACATGAAGAAGAGTATTACAACGCCAACAAAATAAACAATATTCATGTCATGCCATAAAGGAACGATAAACCAAAAATTATTCAGGTAGCATGTTAACACAGCGGAATATTCTTAACAACTGAATAATCAAACATCTGGAGTCGAAGACTCATAATTCAACCATAAACCATAAACAAAACAGAAGTTTATCAGCCAATCCTAAAATAACGTTCCCGGTGTTACACGACCAGAGCATGACACTGACCCAACCGACTCTAAAGAACTACTTGACGAGCTAATCCTCACCAAGTACACAAGCTACTCCTCAATCTGAAAAATAACAACAGTAAGGGTGAGTTTCATTCGCATTAACAAATGTTATAGGTATATAAACAATACAACTTCATCCATACATTATTCACCCAAATCAATTATATTCAGATAATATAGCAACATTCATACCAAAATACACACAAATCATAACATTGGACAACTTCCATTCATGTTACAATTATACACAACAACCTAATGCAATGCAACTAAATGCATGTGGTACCAAACATGGGATAACCCATCTCACCGATCCACCACCATAAAGATTCGGCTACTTCTCTCACCAATTCCACACAATGGGAATTAGCTACCGCTGTCCCACCACCATAAGGGATACAGCCCACAACATGATTATGAAATGCATGTATCAACCATAACATGCTCATCATCAACATTATTCAACCAGATATCATAATCATCAACCAATGCAATAACCATATAATCCACCACAACCAATTAAATCAAGTGTTTAAATTAAATTCGAGTCACAACTCAAACACTGTTTTATTGCATATCTCACTGAATTAGTCTCACTATGTTCGAAACAACACATCAAACAGACTAACAGTTAAAAAGTTATACATCGATAAACTTTAACAAAAAAAATCCAAACAGCACAGCACGCGGCGCCAACATTCACACGCGGCGCGAAACGAGGAAAAATTACGCCTTCGCGGCGCCAACCCCTACACGCGGCGCGACGCGAGGAAAAGTTACGCCTTCGCGGCGCCAACACAGGTACGCGGCGCGACCTGTGCGTATCAAAACATCTTACCATTCAGTCCACCTGTTCGCGGCGCCACCCTGTGCACGCGGCGCGAACCGGTGATTTCAGAAATCCCAACCTGCAGAAAACAGCATTCTATGCCTCCCAAATACCCTCAAATCATACCAGTACGAGTTTCAGCAGAATAAACCACACATACGACACAAAATGCACGTTTACACATACTTCTAATCAGGTTTAACATCATTGTTCATCACCAATCATCATTCACAACCTAAATTGCATCAAAGTTCTATAAACCCCAAAACCCCAAACCCGACATATAATCCAATTCGAAATCCTAACATACAAATTCCATCGAATCATTCATACATCCCATAATAGAGGTTAATGAGAAGAATCCCCCCTTACCTCGATGTCGAATTCTTGAATTCTCTTCCTCTTCGCACTTGCTCTTCTCCCAATTTCACGTTCAACTCTTCTGCTCCCTTCTTTGGTTCTCTTTTCACAAAATACTCCTCTATTCTATTTTATGAAAATATAACTTAATTTTAGAAAAAGGGCTTTGCACTGATACACCCCCCAACTGCTACTTACAACACTGGCCCATTAGCCTTATTTCATCCATATTTCCCAAATAATCCAATTAATTCTAATATTTAATAAAAACTTAATTAAATTAAATAAAGAATTTTATGGGGTGTTACACAGAGCCTCAACGATAGCATCATCGTTTCTTCCACCTCTACCAGCCACTGCTCTGCTTAAATCACAAACAATCTAATCATAACAGAAGTATCGATAAGTTAACTCGTACTAGTAGCATACACAGGAAAGACTGACACTAAGACTCTGGTCATAACGACCGACTATGCTCTGATACCACTATTGTAACACCCTTCTAAACCCCGCGGCAAATTAAATAAATTTATTCAGAGTATATGAAAACAAGGGTGCCACAATTCAATAATTAATTAAACATCGTTCAGTTATGTCATGCATTCACTGAGGCAATCATCATAAATTAAAAACACTTCATGTTAACACAACGGAAATTAAATCACACGGATTAAGTTTAACATCTTTAAAACTTATCCTTCAAACATAAATTAATAACCAGAGTTATAAAACATAAACTCTAAACATCGCGTCCCCAGTGTTACAAATATCAGAGCATGACACCTGATGCTAACTAAACACACTGACTCATGAGCTAATCTTCATTGAGTCGAGCAACCGCTATCCTCAATCTGAAAATGACAACATGTAAGGGTGAGTCTCATCATAATTAACAAATGTTATAAGGTTATAAAGCAATAACACATCATAGTCGCATCATTCACCCAATTGTTTCATAAACAGACATTCAGACAAGTTTCATCATCATAAACAACCAACACATCATTAATATTTATAACACTGGAAGAACATCCAATCATGTTATAAAAGTATGCATATGAATGAACTGACACTATGCATGTGGTACCGACATCATCAAATGGGAATAACCCATGACCGATCCAACATCATCAAGATACGGCCCGGCCAGCACAGATTCCACACAATGGGAATCATGCCCTTCACTGATCCCACACATCATCATGGATACAACATCAACAATGAATATGAATGAATGCAAACATATATGAACATACTTATACCATCGTCAAGTCTATGAGTAACATCATCAAAATACTCATTTCATCATAATCATCATCATCATCAAAGCATGTTTATATATATGCATCATTCAATCACAATCACATCATTAATTCTCACAAAGATCATCTCACAAGGTTCGTTTAGCTCGAAACGGCACACGAAACTGACCAACAGTTCAAAAGTTATGAGTTTTACAAAATACTTTATTTTTCAAAAACCGTCAGTGGTAATCGGTTACCCAAAGGCCAGTAACCGGTTACCTTGTTTTACGAAACTCATGTTCCTTTTTTTTGTATGGGTAATCGGTTACCCCCCTTACAGTAATCGATTACCGATTCCCAGCCAACAATCTTTGCCAATTTACATAGCGGTAATTGGTTACCCTACCCTTAGTAACCGATTACTGCGCACCTGCAACCCCAAAAATGCAGATTTACAACATTCTAAGTATTCCAATTCCACTCAAATCATACCAGCACAAATTTAAGGAAATATAACACACATACAACACCCAATACACATCATAATACACCCAATAAGCATCAATTGAAGTCATAACAACACAAATATCAGATTCCAACAAAATGATCAATCATTATCCAATTGATCCAAAATCCCTAAATCTATCATATGACTCAATCGATACGAATTCTACACCTATTCCATACTATCAACCCCTAACCCGATAATAGATGTTAACCAGATAAGTCCCCCTTACCTTAGCCAAGTTCTTGATTTGGTCCTCTTCCTCTTTGGTTCTCTTCCACGTTCTTCAGCTCTCCCTCTCACAGCTTCTCTTTTCACGTTCTAACTTCCTTTCTCTTAGTTCCCTTATTTTATGAAAAACATAAAATAAATTAGTAATGGGCTCCCTCACATTAACACCTCCCCACATTACTAACTCCATCAATGGCCCAACAACTAACATTTTATTATTTCCAATTAATTTCAATAAAATGCTAATTCCGAATAATTAATTTAAAACTTAATTAAATAAGAATTTTCGGGATGTTACAATAACAATCTTTAAACACCATGAATTTAACAAAAAAATAAACTGAACCTGTGAGGATATCTTTGCGATGTCAAAATAATCTATCATTTCAGAGTGTTTGAGATCACCACAAAGCTCCATTTTGAAGGAACAGTCTGGGTTTATAAATTTGTAGATGGAGAAGTGATGCAAGTTAACCTTATCAAAAATGATTTTGCAATATGGAATTGTGTGTGGCATTCTATTTATTGCTCAAGCAGTGTCAAACATCACATGCTGCTTTCACGTTTTACCACAAATAAAGCACAATTTCTAGCAAGTTTTTTTTGTCCTTATCTATCCAAAGGAATATATTCCTAACATGTGTATTGTATTTGTCCTTGCTTCCAAACATTATTTCTGGTTACAACCACGTGAGAAAAGTGCTGCAACTTATCTTTAACATTTAACTTTTTTGTTGCTTACTATTGTATTATAATAATTATTATTACAAGGACCCACCTTTTATGGGTCACTGCCACTATTGTTTATTGAACAATGAAAGAATAGAAATTCACACCTTCAAATATTATATTATATAATATAAAAACATAAATGAATATAACAACTTCATTTATATATTTGAGAGTTACATGTCAAAATATTCAAACATTATTCAGAGGCAACATTTCACGATGGACCATGGACCCATTAAACTAAGTACTTATCAAAATGGTTATCAAAATACTAACACAACATACACCTTCCTAATAGCATACGCCAGTTTATACGTCGCCATAATTCCAACATAGCCTACACAATCACGTTCACTTTGACGACTTTTTACGTTTCACCGTAACCAACAATCGGTAGAAGGAATCCTCAAACTGAATCTGATTTTGTCGCCTGTTTTAATTTTCCGGTTCCTTACGAACGTGTACCATTCCTTGGCTATATACTGCTCAGTGCATGCTTTCCTTTTTGACAGGTGCAACATGCAGTTGTACTCCCTTCCGCGGTCTGAATCAAATAGAACAATTGACTCGTGCCCGTCCGTTAGATACTCTTTCACAACCTTCTGAGGCATTTGATGCATGTTCGCAAAAGTAGTTCATATGAATTAGAGACAGAATTATAAACAGATACGCAAATTTGTATGTTGTAGACTACAATTCTTAAAAGGACATTTAATATATGAATCATTTGTCTTCTAATGACGTGAAAATATAACAACTTTTAACGCCTGGGTTTCAAACCATGCATACATCTACCTTATCTAATAACCATCGAGACTTAATATATATAGAAAATAATTATTTATAACATGTTAACATAAACAATCCATTAAACAATAGTGAGACCATGTTTTGTTGTCCTTTATTTCTTACACATATGCAGCTATTTTATTGTAGACTTAAATACTTACAAGGACGTTTCTTGCCGCAACCCTGCGAGACTTTATGTGCCTTCTCCAAACAAGGACCCTACCTACTGGACCAAGGTCTTCTTCCTTGACCTCTTTGTCATCTCATATATCCTCATCACAACTGCAACGTATTTATTCACATTAAGTGGTACCTTATATGACAAACAACTATAAATATAGAAATAAACAATACATGCAGGAAACTACAAATTATTTGTCTCATTAACTTGCTATAGCCAATAACCCTTCTTGCTCAGATACACAATTTTGTATTCATGAAATTTTTTTGTTGTACTTTATGCCTTACACATATGGAAACAAATAAATAATACATGCCGCAAACTACATATTATTTGTCTCATTCGATTGCTATAGCCAATAGACATTAGGAATTTATTTTTTGAAAACATGCAATCCATAATTTACAATTCAACTACACTTCAAATTTGCAGCAAAACCAAACCATAATTTGAAAAAAATGACTCCATTTCAAAATCAAGTCTATGTGCAAACTACAAATCATGACTCAGACCATAATTTACAATTCAACTACACTTGGGATTTCCGGCAACAAAATTTTGTCTAACAAAACTAAAGATCATGAGTCTATTTCGTAATCAATACTAACACCAAACTACAAATCAGTAAGGTTAATTGCAATGTCAATTTCATTCAATGGATATCACATAACCCTAGACATACATTTCCTTTTTTTTATTATTATCATAATCAAAGCATTAACTACATTAGCTTCAAGAGTTCAGACTTACCTTTCGCTATCAGATGATATCATAGTAGGACCGGACGCGGAGGGTGTGAAAACCCTTTCAGATGCACACAACGACGCTTCACTTGGGCCTTCACCGACTTTGAGCACTTGCATGTCGTCATTCACGTCACCAGAGCGACGATCAGACACACCTTTGTCTTTGTCGCCTGACGCCGGCTCACCGCGACCTCTTATACCACCAACGTTATTTCTTATCCCATTTCCGGATACGCTAAGAAATTCATAGACGTCGACTGGGAAAGGACCAAACCACGGAGCCGAAATAACTTCGTCTTCGTCGGAGGACATTTTCGTTAATGGGGTGGAAACGTATTTCTGCAATTTTCGTTAATGGGGTGGAAACGTGTTTCTGCTCTTCTTCCTTTTCATCTGGATGACAAAGGAAAACGTTCCTTTTTCTTATGCCTAATTTTTGTTATCCCTAATGGGTCAGGCTTTTGGAATGGCCCCACTTCACTAATCATCAACGTTAACAAACCATTTCATATTGCACCATTTAATATGAATAGGCTCACTTCACTAATATTTCTTTCTTCAATTTTTTTATATTGCACCATTTGATATGCCCTAAGGATATGAAATATTTCATTTTTTTTTGTGATTTTATGATTAAATGTTATTTTATTTATTTATCTTTACATTATGCTTTATGTACAAATTCTTGGTATTTTTTATATTAAGCCTTATCTTTTTATATTATAGAAAAAGCGACTTTTAAAATTAATGCGCGTCCCACACAAGAACCCGTGCGAACACACGGGTTTGTTACTAGTAGGAAGTAGAAAAGGAAATCAAAGAAGGTATCCACGTGGCTCATCTAGGAAATAAAGGGGCAGAAATGTATTTTCCAGATCATTAAACTTTCTTATATTGTAGATTGGCAATTGGAGTTCGGACATTAAGTGGTTTCAGCTCCTTTCCAATCGCAATTACGAAAAATCGAGCTGTAATTTTTGTTACCAAATTCGACAGCAATCCCTACTAAGCAACTAACAGTGTTAAGTAAAATTATCTTAAACTAATAAAAATTTTATTTTTAAAACAATATTAATTAATACTATTTCCATCCGTCATAGTTTAATATCTTTCACTTTCTATATATAGAGAGTGGGTAAGTTATAACCTGATAAAATTAAGTTAATAAAAACAGTTTACTTTTTTTCTTTCATCATTGGAAGGGGAAAAGAATAATTGACTACGTAAAGGGTGTAAGTAAAGTCTGTAATAGGAAATTATATAGAACTAACCTTGTAGTGAAAAATATAAAAAAGGTAAACTGAAAAGCTATAGCATTAAATACTTTCACAAAGAGCAGGCCATTACTTACATCATAAGACAACTGAAGTTACGAAGATACCCTTGACAAACTTCGAGGAAACAGGGAAGCAGGTGTGGTTTCTTGTCCACAATCAAAGCTGATGAACGAATATTTCTCTGTTTCTTGGCTGTCATCCTCACAGGGTTCATTAATTACTTTCTCTCTTTCCTTCCTTCAACCCCCATCCAGTTTCCACGATCCTTTCCATTTCCCTTTTCTCTTTCTTATTCTCCTTTTTTCCCACATATAAATACTAGTATTCATTCAACAAACAACCCAAATTCAACCAAACATAACATAATCACATTCTCTCTCAACAATGACTACCAACAATGTCTTCGAAGATTTGTTACCAATGATGGCCAACAAGCTAGGTGGTGAAGGTTTAATCAAAGAGCTGTGCAACGGGTTTGACTTGCTGATGGACAAAGAAAAAGGAGTGATCACGTTGGATAGCTTGAGGAAAAACGCTGCGGTTTTGGGTCTTCAGGATATGAAAGAAGATGAACTTGTGAGCATGATGAAGGAAGGTGATATGGATAGAGATGGAGCACTGACGCAGATGGAGTTTTGTGTTTTGATGTTTAGGTTGAGTCCGGAATTGATGGAAGAGTCTTGGTTTTGGCTTGAGGAAGCGCTGCAACATGAACTTGACAACAATAATAATTCTTTTTTGTAGTTTCTTGTAACAATTTAACAGACAACAATTGATGATGTTTTCTCCTCTTACTTTGTGTTGTTGTAATTCGTCGTATTGAATATATTGGAATTGATTGACAATTTTTTGGATATACTTTGTTTTACTGCATATCATAACGGCGATTAAATACTTCTTGTTAATCCCTTAATCTATTGTAAATTATGAAATTTAAGTGCCCAAGTTTCGATTATATGTATACGAATAGGGAAATTGAATGGGAGAATAAAAGTGATGATGATTAATTAGGGATGCAAGCTAGGGACAGAGGAGAGAAAACTGTGACCCTTCCCATTTCACTATCAATTATGGTGTATTTGTTCTTTGTTTTTCCTCAGCTAAAGCAGAGAGTCAGCTGGAAAGTATTTAAGAAGAGGGAGAATTTTATATTATTTTCACTAAAGATGAATTGTCTCTCCTCTTTGGTAGCGAATTCCAATAGCAAGCCCATTTTTATGTACCATTTATTTTGTTTTGGTGTCTTCCCAAAAGGAGAAATGCCATCAATAAAACCCAAGTCATCAAAGAAAACTACCAATTTCCTTTTTAGGTAGGTTTCTTCTTAGGACGAGTCATCAGTGTTATAAACATAAGACTCCATGTTCGCCAAAAAAATGACTCTGACGTAACCAGTGGCGGAGCTAGGAATTTTAGACAGTCTGGGCAAAATCTTTACACCATTGATTATTCTTCTGTTTTAATTTTCACACCCTATTTTTATTAATTTTGTCCCTAATTTTATATAAAAATCAACTATTAAATTAGGGGGAGTACAAAGAAAATAGGTGTTGAGTCCGGACGCCTGCCCGGGCTAGCTGGGCCTTGGCTCCGTCCCTGGACGCAAAATAAGAAAAGTTTACCCAAACATTTGAAAGGCACCTCAGACTAGATGTTGCATACGCTAGTATGAGCCACCTCGTTAAGGTGTGTGCACCTTGGAAAAGGTTCTTAATGCTCTTGGAGTAAGCTTCAACATTTTACTATTTTGCCGAATAGAAATTAAACCTTGACCCTATGCTAAATCAGCAAGACTACGTCGTGCTATAAAGTGCTTTAAAGAGATGAAAAAAGACCTTCAAATTTGACACGTTATACTTGCACCAATACTGGAATATTTTGACGTAAATCTAATCCACCGGGTACAATTACGAAGGAGCTATTGTTAGAACAAGATTGAGAATCTATGTTAAGAATCTAGTTTTGATGATAACAAACGTATATTTTGTGAGTAACAATTTTATTACTAATGATTTCATTGAGTGTGCAGATACAGTGTCAAAATCCTTTACAACATACACATCAACTCAATCCGAAAGTACATCAGAAGCTTCAAAGGAAATGAACAAGAAAAACAGCTATAAGAAGTCTTGCAACATCAGAAGATCACGCACGTAGAAGATCAGAAGTTCTAAAGTTACAACGCAAAAACTCAACAAGTGAAGACAGATGATCAAGTCATCACACAAAACAATAAGTTATGTCAAGAGCACAAGCAACAGCATCGTCTACAGCAACATCTACAAAAGACACTCGTAACTCAGTAGTCAAAAGATTCAAAGCTTCAAGGACAACTAGCTTTGATCAAAAGAAGAGACAAACGCATGACATCTATTCTTGGTCCATAAAGTACAAGAAGACAAGCTACCATATAGAAACAGTCTTGAAAGGAGAAAAACAAAGTCTCAGAATCGTTACAAACATCATCATTAGCAAAACGGTTACAAAAATTAAATGGAACAACTCCCAAGGTTGATTGAAAAAGCAAGCCACATGCAGCGCTTTGGAAAGACAAGATTAACTAAAGAAACACACCATCAACTGCAATCATCATGTTAAAGATAAGGTTCTGCCAAAGAACAACACTTGTCACTCATGATTCAACCGAGACAAAGCATTCAAAGCAATACTCAACAAATCTCAATGGATATATTCCAACGGTAACACATCAAGCTATAAATAGACCAAACTTCAAACTTGAAAGTGTGTGTCGAATATGAGCACCAAGTGAGTACAGAAGATAGACACCAAATGTGTGTGGAGAATGTGTCAATGGAACACTAAAATTGCATTAAATGAATATCCATAGTGTGTACCCATGGTGCAACTACAGAGCAAAGTAAAAGAGAAAATCTTAAGAGAAAATCTGTAGAAGAATAAGCTGAGCAACTGAGCATGGAAATACAAAAGATGCAACAAAAAACCATGCTTCAGAAGTTCCACAAGAGGCAGCACATACTCAGTATGTGATAATCCAATGTGTTGTTATACACAAACCATATGCCTGAAATGAGTAAAGATGAAATCTCTACTGTTAAGCAGAGTCCTCCAATGGAGTTACAAGAAATCCACTGATATCTGATCAGGTCTAATATTGTTCATATTGGATGACTAAGAAAACCGAATACACTGAGTTGTTGCTCGAAGAGTGTTTCATGTTTACTGATGTTAATCAATATGTCATCAGCTGTAACAAGCTTTAAGATCAGTAATGAAGAAGGAGAAGCTGAAGATCAATATGAAGAAGCAATTCACTAGAGCTGCTGCTCTAAATCTACTTTCAGAAGATCATTTGAAGAAGCAACTCAAAACAGAGCTGATGCTCTGAGTCTGCTTGAAGAAGAAGCTGAAGATCAAATAAGAAGCAATCAACAAAAGAATTGTTGCTCTTAATTAGCTTAAGAATATCTGAAGATGAAGATCAAGACAAGAAGAAACCTTACAAGAGCTGCTGCTCTTAATCTGCTTACAGAAGGAGAAGATCTCATCCAGAAGTTGAAGAAAAGATGACTGCAAGATATTTTGTATCTTGTATTAAATGTAAAACACATAGAGTTGTTGCTCGTAGTGTGTTATATCTTAGAAACTTTTGATAGATTGTTTAGGCACCAGAAGTGACTTCTAGTCAGTGTGTCGTAAACATACGTATTGAGAATATGAGACCATCTGCTTAATTAAGAAGCACACCTGTAATCTCCAGAAGATAGATGAACGTTATATCCATATGAGATCATTGTGCGGGGTTAGTTACAACAGGTAGCTATGCATGTTACTAGATTGATGAACGTTATATCTAGATGGGATCACTGAACGGTTCAGTCATCTAGGGGTTACTCACTCGCGGGTAGCTTGTGTAGGGTTAGTTACAGCAGTTGGCTGTGCAGGTTGTTACTCACGATGGAGGATCGTGCAGATGTAATCGAGTTTGATTATAGTGAATTGTAACTCGGTGGGAGAACTGACTTTTATTTTATTTCGCAAACAATGTTGCGGTGAGCAAGAGTCGCCACCGACTTTTATTTAATCCAATATCTTGGAAGGGCAAAAAGAACATAAAAAGACCTTTTAAGAAAAACGGGCTCGGGGGTAGATTATGAAAAGGGAAGGTGTTAGCATCCTTTTCATCTGTAGTTATTTACGGGCTCTTAATTTGCTTAGCTCATGTTTGTTTGTTTTTTTAAAAAGGTTTAAGGACTTTAGCTTAAAAGCGTAACCTTAGTCTTTGAAAATAGAGGTGCGAAAAGCTTTTTCTTAATTGAGCAAGCAAATTAGGAACACTACCATAAGTTTGGTCTTTTTCTATGCTTTTTACTCTCCTAAGAGAGATAGGGCTATCCTTACCATTTGGGGTAGGTAGTCCTATTGATTGGATGTGCGGGACAATCGAAGGGTCATCGAAGGTCGTTGAAGGAAACAAGTAGAGGTACCTTTAGCAAATTCGAAGGGACAATCATCGTTTCGTAGGCAACCATTCGAGGGACTAGATCATATACTTGTAGGAAACATCGAGGGTCATCGAGGGACTTATGATCTTTGTGATGATTTTTAATCGTCGGGACTTTTGCTAATGGGTACCGCTATGTTCGAGGGACACGACCATATAATCGAAGGCAACCAAGAGGGGCGTACCCTAGAGGTGAGTGTGCGAGTGAGTGTGTCAATTACAGTTATGTTAATCTTGTAGTTAGTGATCTAACATTACTTTTAAATCTTGCCATACAACCCTAAGCATACATCTAGCAGTTATAAGAGTGCGAAAAATAAAAGTAGAAAGATAAGGTCCTACGCTATTACAAGGCTCCGGGGAGGGGATTACATAACCAAAAAATCGGGGGAGTGCAAAAAAGTAAAATGCGGGAAAATAAAGATCCTAATTTACTATTATATCCCATAAGCAGATACAAAAATTGGCAGAAATGCGGAAATAGATCAAGAGAAATTAAGTTGCGTGAATGTACATAATAGTCCGATTGCTCAAAGTGTACCTCGCATTCAACACAAAAATGTTAATACGAATATAGTAAATGATATATGAACAAATTAATAAATACTAACGAATATTAATTAAAATATAAACTAAACATATTGAATTCTAAAAGAAAATGACTAATTTAAAATATTTTTGGTGTTTTTTAACATGAGAAAATAAAAATCTAATTAATTAAATATTTTTTACTAAAAAAAAGAGAAAATTATTAATCTAATATTTTTGATTTAAGTTAAAATAAACAAGAAATAGAATAAGAACAATAAAATTGACATGGGTTGAAAAAGTAGTGAAATAGGGGTGCATATAGAGATTGGGGCGCTGAGCCCAATTGAGACAGGCCCAACATTAAAGCTGAACACAGGAAGGGGTGGCTCGTTGGCAAAAGGGGTGAAGATACAAGAAATAGATTGGTCTTTGTAATCAATTGAGCCCATTAACATTTAAAACAACAAAAACCCTTAATCAAAACATACATGGTCAGCCCCTTTTTCTCTTCTTCTCCATCAGTCAATTTATGTTTCTCATTCTCCTAAACCTCTCTCAAATCAATACACAAGACAGGGTCCAATCATGGGCAGTGAAACCAATTTCTCAAGGAGAATAAACCAAATGAAACGAATCAAACAAAAATCATAAGTATTATCAGAAATGGAGAACAACATGCGTCAATTCAAAAAAATGACTTAACAACAACATTCGTCACTATCAGATGAATAAGGAAAAAGAAAATCGTACCTGTGATGCTTTGATTCCTCCCTGATTCGTGCGTGATGGATGGTGAAGTTTGTTGTTTTGTACGCAGGTTGTTCGCGGCTGTGCGCGGAAGCGAATCGGTGATGTTGAGAAGCACAGTGGTTGATCTCGATTCTGAGTCCGTGTTTCATCTATTGCCGAAGCTAGGTGTTGCAGGTCGTTGTTGAGGATGACACACCCATCATATTCATGGCTTATATTTTTTTCTCCACGGGGGGAAGCCCTCTTAGCCTAAGGAAAGACCCACCTCGTTGAATGCATGATATCCAATATCTCTTGATTGACCCACACATATGATCTATCTGTTATTACGTCTTGGGTTCCTATCAAAGTCATCTATAACAAAGAATTTTGTAAAGTCCATAAACCCTAAATATATTCCAAGAGTAGCTATCGCCACCCAATGTCCCTCCATCGATGGTGAGTTTCTCCTTCAAAGTCCTCTTCCAAAAACCCTAGTGGAGCAAATAGATGCAGAAAGAGAGAATATTTTTAAGGCACTACCTTAAAAGAGATGAACTCGAAAGCTTACTCATTGTATACTCCTTCCGAAAAGGTGGAAAAAATGGGTTGAAGCAATTATAAATAGCTGAAAGAGGTTAACGAAGATAAAAGAAGTTTTAAACATAGAAGAAAAGCTCTAAAGATCCACCAGTAACAAAAAGGGAGGTGGTAAGTCCAGGGCTCCCTATATATCTCATAACAAAGATAATCGTATGATCCTTAGTAATAGATATTAGGAAGCGTGAACCACACCATCAACGACCGAGATCTCACGTCATATTGGATAAAATAATCAAATACTTTAGTATAAGAAGGCAATTTTGGTGTTGTAGCAGGGGAAAATTGATACCAAACCCATTGATTGACTTGACTCATTATTTTAGTGAAAGTCGTCACCACGCTTTATTGTTTCCAAAGAAAAAGGGAAAAGAGCGAAATAAAACCCAATGAAGTTTATTAAATAAAAAACTAATAAAACAAAGATGGTATCTTAGGTACAGAGGTTGATTATACAAGGGGAATGTCTTAGCACCCCTCACATCTATGGTACTCTACTGGAACCTTTTTGTAAATCTGTGTGTTAAAAGAGAAGAATTGTGTGCAAAAAAGAGTTAGTTTGATTTTAAAATGATGCTCGACAAGACATATAACATCTTGGGCGTACATACCTCCTTAGTGCAATGAAGAAGTCAGAGCAAATGTAGTTCTACTTAAAAAGGAAACAAAGGTTTTGTTTAAAATTGGATAGACACTTTGTCATCATAGGAGAGAAAACTCAACCAATCACTCTTGAACATAAGAACAAAGGGATTCTTTGCATCACAAATGAAAGAAGGGCTCCAACTTGGATAAATCAACAAGTATGCCACTTACTCTTTCAAGTGAAAAAGAATCAATCATATCAATCAATATCAAGATATTAGGGGATTACATCTCCACCATAATGATCTTTTATATATAAACTTTAAAAGTAAAGGATTTTAAGAAGAAATGCCATAAAATGCAAACGTTTTGAAAGAAAGTTTTAACCAAAGAGTTTAAAAGTTTGCAAACATAAGAAGATTTTGAACAAAGAGGGAGAAGTTTTGAAAATTTAAGAAGACGGGAGGAAATGAAGGGACTATTTATGGAATTTAAGTTAAAACCAAAAACCAAAACTATAATCCATATAAAATCCTTTTGACTATTTATGGGATTTCACCTCAATGATCCATCAAAAGAATGATAAATTCATCAAGACTTACACCTACAAATCAATAGAAAATAGATGGAGAGAAAGAACCAAAGCAACTTAAAAAAGGGAAAAAATTGCATTATGCTGTCAGGAAACAGATTTCCTAAAACAGGGTAACAGATTTCATTTACAGTTTTTTTTCAAATCTGGCAAAAAACAATGAGGGAAATCGATTTCCCCAAACAGGGTAATCGATTTCCTGTGTGAAATTTAAAAAAAAACATCTAAATGGAGAAAATTTGATAATTTTTTTTATCAAACACCTTATGATCTTGGTTGCAATTGAACATAAAAGTTCCATTAAATTATGAGCAAACACCAATGGAATAACAAAATATTGCTCAAAGAATCAAACAACCAAGATCAACAAGAGATCACATTGTAAGAGATGAAAATAAATTTACCAAATGTGGATCTAGAAATTCAACAATCAACTTCAAAACTTGTTTTAAATTAACTCCAATAATCACTCTCCCCAGCTTTGATTTGGAGAAACAATGAAGAGAAAGTGTTTGGATAGAGGTCTAACTCCAAGATTAGTAAGCTTCAATGAAAAGCTTACTAACTTTTAAAAATGGAGCTTTGAGTGAATTTGGGTAGATGAAACAAGTTTGAGAGAATTTTTTGCAAGGTGAATTTGGCTATCCAAAGCTTCAAGAGAATTTTTTGCAAGGTGAATTTGGCTATCAAAATCTTCAAGAAATTTTTTGGCAAGGTGAATTTGGCTATCATAAGCTTGTTGAATGAATAAAATGATGGTCCTATTTGTAGAATTTATGCTTGAGATTAATAGCGGTTTGGAGTTTGGTTTGAAGCCAATATTAGGCTTGGAAATTGATTTTGGAGCCAAAATTAAGATCAAGTGGTGCACATGTCATCAAATGATGGTGTATGATGGAATTTAAACATGATGAGGTAGAGAATTTTTTTGTGATCAAGAATATTCTCTCAAAAAAATGAAATTGGTTTTGAATACCACTAAACTTGAAAATTGCCCTTTTTTTTGCCAAATTTGTCCTAGGAAATCGATTTCCATTATGGTGGAAATCGATTTCCACTGCGAAAAACTAAAATTCTTGCGTAAAATGCAAAGGGAAACTGATTTCCTGTATATGAGAAATCGATTTCCGCATGAAAAAAGTGGTAGAAAACTTTATTGGTTGGATGCTTTGGCTCGGTACCGAAAAAACACAAATATAGAAGAAAAACAAAGTAATATTTTTGGTATTTTAATTAGTATAACATGACAAAGAAATATTCACTAATTAAATAAACATTGGTGCTTGGTGATTCCCCAAAAGGCAAGATGAGCACAAAGCCAAAGAACTAAATCTCAAGATTGTGATCTTAGGGTAAAAAATTAGGGTATGACAGATGCCCTTATTTAAATTTATTCTATCCGGAGATACGAAGATTTAAATCTTCGCCTCGAAGTGATTAAAGAGACTTAAATACCAAATATGCGATTTTGGGCACTAAGATGCCATGCGATGCTTATGAATGTGTGGACTATTTTTTATTTGTTTTTGTATGATATGATATGAGACAGACTCATATCTGTGTGGGGAATATAGGGCCTCAAGAGATAAACTATTGTTGGAGAAACTTGGAAAAGGAAGCAAGAACTCCGCAGGGGAATAACATAACGAATGAGTAGCAGACTCAAATGAAGGAAACAATTGGGGAAAAGAAAGAGTCATCTAGGAATAAAACTGGACTTCACAAAAGAATAAAGAGATAGTTAACAAAAGCTTTCAATCTAAAAACATGAAAGGAAACTCTGGATAGAAAATCAACAGAGATGTTCAGAAAGAAAGATCTTTGGAACCCACATAAAAATCATTCAAGAGTAAAACAATGAATGAAGCTGGAAAGGAAGATAAATCGACAGAGACATCCATAATAAGCGATGGATGAAACTGGAACCCACATCAAAGAAATTCTAGAGTAAAATTGGAATGAGTTTGAAAAGGAAATCAAATCAATCGAAACACCCATAAGAAGTTATGGATGAAACTGGAACCCACATCAAAGATATTCATGAGTAAAACGGGAATGAGTTTGGAAAAGAAATCAAATCAACAACGACACCCAAAAGAAGTTATGAATGAAACTAGAACCCACATTAAAGACATTCAAGAGTAAAATGGGAATGAGTTTGGAAAGGAAATCGAATCAATAGAGACACCCACAAGAAATGATGGATGAAATAGGAACCCACATCAAAGATATTCAAGAGTAAAACGAGAATGAGTTTGGAAAGGAAATTAAATCAATAAAGACACCCACAAGAAGTGATGGGTGAAATTGGAACCCACATTAAAGATATTCAAGAGTAAAAAGGGAATGAATTTGGAAAGGAAATCAAATCAATAGAGACACCCACAAGAAGTGATGGATCAAACTAGAACCCATATCAAAGACACTTAAGAGTAAAACATGAATGAATTTGGAAAGGAAAATAAACACATCCAGCAGAAAACATGGATTGACAATAACAAGCTCTGGAAAAATAATAGAATAATAGACAAATAAAAATTGCACGGATAAGCAGAAGTTTGATAAATGGCAAGTAAGTTGGACTTATACTACAAGGTAAGATATTGATAGCAACAGGACCTCAGAGGAATGTAAATGAGCATGAATTTTGTTTCTATTCATGGTATTTAATTTTTCTATGCATGATATATGATAAATGTAAAGCAATTATTTATGACAACTGAGGGAGACTCTTTTGTGAGGCAAGATTGGAACACTGATTTCTCAGCACGGGAATCTTGACAACTGAGAAGGACCCATAAATTGCACTTGGGGATAACTGAAGAAGATTTCCCCTGATTAGCTAACTGATGTAGGTTAACTAATCGTGACTTCAATTGAACTATGTTGGGGATGAACTGATCATGGCTTCAGTTCCTGAAATGACTGCTGGAGATAAACTGATTGTTGCTTCAGATCTTGAAATGACTATTGGGAAGGCTTGCCCCAGTACGAGTCCCAACAAATCTTGAACTGAACATCTTGAATAACATGTCGTTAAAGTAACGTGCCCCTGATAGGAGCACTGATCAAGTTTCTCGACTGTTTGAACTTCCTGTAAAATGTGTGCTTATTTGCAAATAAAATGTTCATTAAAAATGATAATTTTAATGCAATGCTCAAAGAATATTTAGAAATCAAAGTCATTATTGGAATGATGTTATTGATGTATAGCAAATCGAATCACTGGTCCGAACACAATGGTTAAGACATTCAAAGTGAAAGGTAAAGCAAAGGTATGATATCAAAACAAATGATTGGAAAATCTCTTGGGAGTAAGTTTACACAACCATTTTATAGTATGTGTAACACCCTTCTAAGCCACATACATTTTTGCATATAAGTTTTATGAAAAACATAACAATTAACTACAAGGGTGTCACATCTTAATAATAACTTCACTTAACAAATAGTCATGTTCAATAACATTGGTTGCAAAAACATTTAAATATAGATAGCATATTTAACATCATCAAGTAAATTACTTCAAAAATTCGCAGTGGAATAAAAAATTCTTAACGTTTTATTCATAAATTAATCAGTACCATAAAAGGTAACTCAATATCAACAAAATCGCCACACTTCATGTTTAAGACTACATGATTATAAAAGTAATATAAAATTCTTCAAAATAACAAGGAAATTAAAGTTCACACTTAATCGATCCCAACCCTGATGTTACATATCAGATCAAGACCCACTAGACTCAACGGAAATTAAACAAGCGCATTCCAAATCTACCTCTTAAGCTTCCTACTCTAATCTTTATCACCTGCAAGTTACCCACATTTCGAGGCAGCATTTCCAAGCAAAAAGGGTGAGTAAATCGCAATCATTATAAAAAACATAATAGATATAGTAGTCATAGCATAGGTACAACAAAAAAATGATATCATCTATTACATCCATAGATAAATTAACAATCTTCAATTCTCCACATCAAACACTCCAACTCAAGAATCACATCAAATACGTCATTTAATTCAAGTATTGTGCAATGCCAAAAATAATGAGATGCAACATGAATAGACTCATGCATGTGGTACCAAAAACATCAACGATGAATTTGTAATACCCCGACTCTCCGATACCAGTTAATTATCATTTAATTAGTTAAAAGGTAATTAGAGGGCACATTAGTATTATTCTTAGTAAAGAGGTAGCATGTGTGTCTTTAAAATAAGTTGGAACAAAAGAGATTGGTTGAGAAATCCAAAGAGATTGATTAATATTGGACAAGATGGCAATCTAGTAATAATGGTTTAGTTGAGGGACATTTGGGACCTTAAAGACAAGTTGCATGGAATATTAGTAGTTGGTAGAAGTTTTCATTCCAAATCAGATTTTGGTGAGAAAGAGAAGTGAGAGAGAGCTATTGAAACAAGAGAGAAGGAGGAGAAAGAAGTTCTTCATTTTCCATTTTCGCAACTCTTGGTACAGCTCGACTAAAATAGTAATATCTCTCTGCTTGTAACTCCGATTGAGACGAATTAGAACTTTTCGGAAAGCTGACAAAATTCTCTTCGATTTAGATATATGGTTTGCGTTCGTAGGTGCTGTATTGATGGAGTTAAACGAGTTCAAAGTTGAGTGATCCAAGCTGAATGTGTGTAAAGTGCAGCTACGAATTTGATGATGAAGAAGGTGAACCTTTGGGCAAGAGGAGAGTTCAAAGGCTGCATTAACACTATCCTAACCTCTCTAAATCCAAGGTGAGTTCCATTAATTAGAAACCTTGGGTAGAATTTGGGGAAGAATTTGCATGTTAAGGGTTTTAGTGTAAGCTAACTTGCTGCATGTTTGATTTAATGATGAGACTGTGTTTTATGTATGTAATGTGTATATTAGATCACTATTGCATGATGGAAATTCGTCTAGAATTGAATTATGATGATTGGAATTGATTAGGAGTGTTTGGATCTGGTTTAGAACTCTTAAAATGCAGAAAAACACATTCTGATACAGTGTAACCGGTTAAGTGTCTATGGGTAACCGGTTACGCTGTTGAAAAATGCGTTGCTGGGCATTTTGTATGCCAGTAAACGGTTACTGGTTCTGGGTAACCGGTTACCCTGAGTGTAAATGGAAAAATTTGCAAACTTTAGAAATTCATAACTTTCGCCTCGGATATCGGAATTGCACAAAGTTTATATCGTTGGAAAGCTAGTTAGATGTACTATCTAATAAAATTGGTCCCTAAACCAAAATGTTTGATTTAATAATATTGGAGCCCCGCTTATTGAGCCTTGTCGGGTGAAGTTTTATGTTACTATTTCCCCCAAGAGCAGTTCCGTTCCGTATAGGGAACCGAATGCCTCCTTAGTCGTCGGAAACTTATTTATCTAGTATTTGAACATGCTTATGTTGTATATGATCATGGATGTGTTGATTTGAATATTTGGATTATTAATTAATGCATTATATTAATATGATATGTGATGAAATATGAATATCTAGCTAGTACCCGCTGTTTCGGTTAAACATTCGGGATTGATTGCATTGTGTGATTTCGACATTATGTCGTATTTGCGTATGCTTGAATCGAAGTGGCCGGGGGCTAGGTTTGGATGTTACTCCGATTATGTGGTCAATGAGTCTTCCCGGGCTTTGTGGTCCAATGGAATAGTCCGATCATGTGTATTGATCGAATCACGTGCACCTAAGCTACAATTGCAGTGTGCTTGTGAGGGTCGTAGGGCATTTTACTCACTTGGAGTTAACACACTTGCGTGCTCGGTATGGTGGGGTTATGTGGCCACATAGGCTAATACATAATGAGTAACTCACCTCTAGTGAAGTCAAGTAGACTAATGCTAGGCTTTCGCCCGATGGGCTCATGCGTCAAGGTGGCGGTTTGTACTCGGTGTAACTCACATGCGTGAAGAAGGTTAATGGGACAATAACTCCGATCAAGCCAAGGTCATCTCGCGGCCATTTAGGCTTGTGCGAACCCGTTTAACCATCTTGCAGTGTGCTTGTACAAGTCCCTTGACACTAGGCATGGGTAAACTCATCGAGGGTGTATTTATTCTATAATCTAGCCGAGGTATTGTTACACTTCTGGATTCCCCGTACATGGGTATGGGTTTGCATACTTGTTTGTTTATATATTTGTGTGTTTGTGTAAGATGAGTCCAATGGTGGATGAATCACTTGGTTGCTCTGTACTTGTACCGGATGTGAGGATAAACCCCGAATCAATGGTGGATTCATTTTGTGATGCATGTACCCTGTAGATCCGAGTGGACCCATAGGATAGGGGAACTCACTGAGATTTAGTAATCTCACCCCAATCAACTTATCTTTTTCAGGTGCAGCTCGGTAGGGTTTGATTAGTAGCAGGTTTAGATTGAAGACTTGGAAGTGATGATGGCTCGAAGACCTTATTAGTTTCATATTCCGCTGTGCAGATCCATTGAAGACACCTGTTTTGTAATTGTGAATAGGATTTCATGTTGTATTGTATTATGGATCTTCTTGTATATTTAGCTTTTGTATGTACTCAATATCAATTTTAACGTTTCATGCATAATATACTAGTCAATTATGTATGGGGTGTTACAGTTGGTATTAGAGCAGGTCGATTCTCGGCCGAGCCACGAGACATCGCTAGCAAATCCTTTCTTCCTCACATGTGTGCCTTGCTAGTCTGATTTTACTGATATCTCATTCAGTCTTTGAACTTGATCAACTCATCGACTGAGTGCGTGACAGTAGGATTACGGCAGGGCCGCCGTGAGGACTTGTAAAACCTGCAAGGTTGTGAACCCAAGTTGTTGGAGTGGTATGAGTAATGAATTGTTGGACGTTTTAAGTGGATGATATTGGAGTCGTCAAGCTTAAGGAGAGCGTTTGACGCGACGTAGTGATACCTGAACTGTCAAGGTGTGGATCGAGACAACTAGAACCCCCAGGATTTGACTTGACGAAGTGAAACTTTCTCTAAGTCTTGGTAATAGCAAGGGAAATCCAAATAGGATTGAGTAAGAGCCTTGGAAGTGAGATTCTCCGAAGGTGTTGAGCTGGGAATTAGTAGGATTCAGTACCAATGATGCTGCCGGTGTTAGGTGTGACTGATGAGCTGATATGACAGAATAACCTTTGGAAGTGCGGACAGAGGAGTCAGACCTTTCTGATTGCGCTGGTACAGGCAATAATTGGATTGGAGGAATATTAGATCCTGATTCAACTTGAGGTACCCTTAGACGAAAGTTGTTTCCTAGTGAAAGGTTGATGGAAGGTGCGGATTTGGTAACTTACGATTGGGCGAAGCTTGAATACCCGATCGACAGAAGAGGATGTGTATTTCGATTCTTATCATTTCATACTTAAGTTTTGGACCTACTCTAGATGAAATATGGAATGATATAGAAGTGTGGAATTCATTAGCCTAAAATCCTTGCTAGTTGTAATTCCTCTAAATCCGAGTGAAGCCAAAGAACTATGCTTGGCGTTGGGCGTACAGGTGAGTAAGAACTAACATCTATCCGGAGTATCAGCGGGATGATTAAGATTTTGTTGGTTGTTGGGAACTATAGTATTCCTATTTGAACTTGTTTATCCTTAGAATCTCTGATGCATGCATTGGACAAGTGAGTACGCGCATGGCATAGCAGTCCGAGTTGGAATCTAAAATCTTCGTGCCTTGCTTATTGCCTTCCGAGTAAGTAAACCTTGAAAAGGTTAGCACCCTTAGGTTTTAGCATCCTGAGGGATGTGATTGGAAGCATTTGAGGGACAACGATAACCATTGGAGGCCTGTTCAGACACTTGTCGGTTGCGACTATAGGATACGCGTGGGGATCATTATACGCCACTGAGGTAGGTTACCTAGATACATGGCCTCGGATTTGGTCCACCATGTTAGTACTACCAGACGGGTATAATGCCACAGTATCGCTATCGTACATAAGATGAGTGAGTCATCCTTTTTCGACATGTGTGGGACAAAAGGATCCGAAGCTCAAGGTAGAATTCTGATTTGGTACTCGTGAGACATAGACCCAGACTCTCATAAGGTATGTGGAATAAGGATCCATATGTCGCGCTCGATACTAGAGGAATAAATAGACAGACGATGGTGAAATGGATCAAGATCTGATACTATACTTATGGAGACTCTGAGTGATCGTGATCACGTGAGTTAGTATCAGATTGTACCTTGGAGACGTTCTCGTTTCGTGAAGTGGCAATTATGCATGAGTGTCTAGAGTGGGACTCTTGTTCGATCATGATATCCTGGTCAGCATATTGAGTGGCTATCCTAGATCATTGACGACCACTGACGGAATAGGCGAGGTGTATCTTGGATTGGCACGATGTGTGACGTATCTGGTAGAGTGTCTGTAGACGTTCCGAGTGAAGGAGTGTTAGTCCTGGCAAGGCATAGAAGTTTGGTTGAGAAGTTCTAAGAAGTCCATAAGAGATGTTCAGGGTGCAAGGTGCAATTTCTTGCATTGTGACTACACTCTGATCGTTAGAAGCACTGCAATGAGGGATGCAGCCGAGGAAGTCAATTTAGTATCAGATTCAAAGCGAAAAAGGGCACTAGATGACTGTGTGGATGGGGTGTGACTGAGGGAGAATTTTTATATCAGTAAGTCACATAAGTTATTAGAGGTGTGATCCCACCAAGATCATGAAGTTGCATGGTAGGGAGGAAACTATGTAACTGACAGAGTTAGCATGATCAACAGTGCGTTTATGAATGGTTCGTTATACCGGTTAAGTAACAAGACTTGTTGTAAGGGAAGACATAATAGTTATGCGTTTTGGAAATCAATGATGAGAGACGAATCTCTAAGTCAATGATTATTTGGCTTTTAACGTTATGGAACCGTAGTGTATGACTAAAGACGTGTTGAATGGACCTGACCCAGAATGATAGAGTAAATAGAGACTTAGTTCTGAGAAGTACTCAACCTTGAGGAATAGTTGGCAAGGAGTGCGCGTGAAGTTCTGGTACATATTGTAATTGGACGACTACATAGAAGGATTGAGTAATGCCCAGTAGAGTATTGAAACTAAGTGGATTGTGGATATAGCGTGACTCAGAGAATCTCGAGACATACGTGGATGGTTGAAATCAGAGTAGCGCAACGGATAAAGGAATAGCTGAATAAGTCTGGAGGTAGGAATGGACGAAATACTCGTAGGATTTTATATTGGGATGGAAGTATATTCCTAAGAGAAACTTGTTGAAGCAGCGTTTCGTTCATCTCAGTCCCTCTCGAGGATCCACCCTAATCTCGAGGGGCATTGTCGGTGGACCAACTTGGAAAGACACCTTATAGATGGCATGTGGTTTGATATTCGTAGATCATCAATTGAGCTTGTAAGCACCAAGGGTGGGTCAGAGTATCGTGACCGCAAAAATGCTGAAGACCAGTGAGGATTCTCAATTAGCGCAAGTTCTTTGTGGTTATGTCTTATGTACTATGATCGTGCAGGAAGACTTGGACAAAGATTGCAGGTCAGCTGTTGAATTTCACCTCTCATCAGTAGAATCTTGTGTGAAGTTTTCGAATGTCAAGTAGTTGCAAGATGATTACACCTTTGCGGTTTACGGTAACAGTTGTCATGTCTAAACTGGAGTAAGGGTTAAAGTAAGGAGATTCAGTTGTATAATTAAAGGTAAACTTGGGACAACCATCCTAACACTTTGGAAACCAGAAGTTCAGACCAAGGCATTTGGCTAACACTTAACGTCATTGTATGGACTTTGGTGGAGAATAATTTGAAGTGTTGTCGCAGAAATGAATATTGTGGCAGGAATTCTTGGATGGAAAGTAATTTAAGGAGCTGAGTGAATCAGTAATAGGTATTGAAACAAAGGTGAGCACACCAGATATTGAACGACGGATATCCGACGTGAGTGGATTATTAGGATTCCTGAAGTCATGGAAGTCCAGTATAGAACGGTAAAGGTCTAGGAACTTGGAAGGATCTTTCCCCAGGTATGTCAAGACGAAGTACCTGAATAGACGTGTTGCGTGAAGATTAAGGCTTCTGACCATGATCAGTAGAACACAAGTGTTTGGCGGAATAAGTATCCTCAGATGGAGCGACTCGGGCAGAGTCGTGAGAGTACCCGAAGGAGGTATGTGAGCGCATTTCGTTCCCTCGTTAGAAGAGGACGCCAAGAACTCGTTTTCATGGTGATGGTAAGGAATTCGAGGGCGAATTCTATTTAAAAGGGGGGAGAATGTAATACCCCGACTCTCCGATACCAGTTAATTATCATTTAATTGGTTAAAAGGTAATTAGAGGGCACATTAGTATTATTCTAAGTAAAGAGGTAGCATGTGTGTCTTTAAAATAAGTTGGAACAAAAGAGATTGGTAGAGAAATCCAAAGAGATTGGTTAATATTGGACAAGATGGCAATCTAGTAATAATGGTTTAGTTGAGGGACATTTGGGACCTTAAAGACAAGTTGCATGGAATATTAGTAGTTGGTAGAAGTTGTCATTCTAAATCATATTTTGGTGGGAAAGAGAAGTGAGAGAGAGCTATTGAAACAAGAGAGAAGGAGGAGAAAGAAGTTCTTCATTTTCCATTTTCGCAACTCTTGGTACAGCTCCATTAAAACTGTAATATCTCTCTGCTCGTAACTCCGATTGAGACGAATTAGAACTTTTCGGAAAGTTGACAAAATTCTCTTCGATTTGGATATATGGTTTGCATTCGTAGGTGTTGTATTGATGGATTTAAACGAGTTCAAAGTTGAGTTATCCAAGCTGAATGTGTGTAAAGTGCAGCTACGAATTTGATGATGAAGAAGGTGAACCTTTGGGCAAGAGGAGAGTTCAAAGGCTGCATTAACACCATCCTAACCTCTCTAAATCCAAGGCGAGTTCCATTAATTAGAAAGCTTGGGTAGAATTTTGGGAAGAATTTGCATGTTAAGGATTTTAGTGTGAGCTAACTTGATGCATGTTTGATTTAATGATGAGATTGTGTTTTATGTATGTAATGTGTACATTAGATCACGATTGCATGTTGGAAATTCGTCTAGAATTGAATTATGATGATTGGAATTGATTAGGAGAGTTTGGGTCTAGTTTAGAACTCTTAAAATGTAGAAAAACACATTCTGATACAGTGTAACCGGTTACGGGTCTATGGGTAACCGGTTACGTTGTTGAAAAATGCGTTGTTGGGCATTTTGTATGCCAGTAACCGGTTACTGGCTTCTGGGTAACCGGTTACCCTGGGCGTAAATGGAAAAATTTGCAAACTTTAGAAGTTCATAACTTTCGCCTCGGGTATCGGAATTGCGCAAAGTTTATATCGTTGGAAAGCTAGTTAGATGTAATATCTAATAAAATTGGTCCCTAAACCAAAATTTTTGATTTAATAATATTGGAACCCCGCTTAGTGAGCCTTGTCGGGTGAAGTTTTATGTTACTATTTCCTCCGAGAGCAGTTCCGTTCCGTATAGGGAACCGAATGCCTCCTTAGTCGTCAGAAACTTGTTTATCTAGTATTTGAACATGCTAATGTGGTATATGATCATGGATGTGTTGATTTGAATATGTGGATTATTAATTGATGCATTATATTAATATGATATGTGATGAAATATGGATATCTTGCTAGTACCCGTTGTTTCGGTTAAACATTCGGGATTGATTGCATTGTGTGATTTCGACATTATGTCGTATTTGCGTATGCTTGAATCAAAGTGGCCGGGGGCTAGGTTGGGATGTTACTCCGACTATGTAGTCAATGAGTCTTCCCGGGCTTTGTGGTCCAATGGAATAGTCCGATCATGTGTATTGATCGAATGACGTGCACCTGAGCTACCGTTGCATTGTGCTTGTGAAGGTCGCAGGGCATTTTACTCACTTGGCATTAACACACTTGCGTTCTCGGTATGGTGGGGTTATGTGGCCACATAGGCTAATACATAATGAGTAACTCACCTCTAGTGAAGTCAAGTAGACTAATGCTAGGCTTTCGCCCAATGGGCTCATGCGTCAAAGTGGCGGTTTGTACTCGACGTAACTCACTTGCGTGAAGAAGGTTAATGGGACAATGACGCCAATTAGGCTAAGGTCATCTCGCGGCCATTTAGGCTTGTGCAAACCTGTTTAACCATCTTGCAGTGTGCTTGTACAAGTCCCTTGACAATAGGCATGGGTGAACTCATCGAGGGTGTATTTATTCTATAATCTAGCCGAGGTATTGTTACACTTCTGGATTCCCCGTACATGGGTATGGGTTTGCATACTTGTTTGTTTATATATTTGTGTGTTTGTGTAAGATGAGTCCAATGGTGGATGAATCACTTGGTTGCTCCGTACTTGTACCGGATGTGAGGATAAACCCCGAATCAATGGTAGATTCGTTTTATAATGCATGTACCCTGTAGATCCGAGTGGACCCATAGGATAGGGGAACTCACTAAGATTTAGTAATCTCACCCCAATCAACTTATCTTTTTCAGGTGCAGCTCGGTAGCGTTTGATTAGTAGCAGGTTTAGATTGAAGACTTGGAAGTGATGATGGCTCGAAGACCTTATTAGTTTCATATTCCGCTGTGCAGATCCATTGAAGACACCTGTTTTGTAATTGTGAATAGGATTTCATGTTGTGTTGTATTATGAATCTTCTTGTATATTTAGCTTTTATATGTACTCAATATCAATTTTAACGTTTCATGCATAAAATACTAGTCAGTTATGTATGGGGTGTTGCAAAATTAGTCATCGTTATCTCCAAAGATCCCCACCAATAGGTTCGATTCCCGCTTGGAACTGGAACACGTCACAATTTGCACTCAATTTACACTATGGGAAGGCTATTGTAATATACCGATTTTTATTATTTATTTATTTAAATAATTATTTATTATAAGTTTGATTATTTAATTATTAAGTGATATGTTAATTATTTAATTGTGTGTTATTGTGTTAATTGAGTTATTTGAATTATTGGTAGAATAATGAATTAATAGTTATTGGGCCTAACTATTAGAAGTGATAGTAATAAGGGGGTGTGTGTGACTAAGCCCATTTAATTAAAGAAAGATAGTAAGGGTGAGATTATGTTAGTATCATAACTTTCATTTGATAGAAGAAAAGAGGGAGAACAAAAGAGAAGAGAAAGAGGAAAAAAGAGGAGAAAAGAGAAATGAGAAGGAAAACCTAAAATAAGAGGAATCTTCAAGAGGTAAGAGGGAGAATCCTTGTTGTTATGGGTATGTATTGTATGCAATAGGTCGTTTGAATGTTTAGGATTCTTCATCTCACTTTGCACAACTTTCTATGTTAGGATTTAGGTAGAAATCCATGAATTTGTATGAATAATCATGTTCTTTGTTGTTATGTCGATAACCCATGATAGAACCATGATTAGAAACCCTTATATGCATGATTGTAGGTATTGAGTTCTCATTATTTGGTTTTATGGGGTTTTACCCAATTGATGAAATTTTGATGTTTGTTGTGTGAAATTGATGATGTGAATTGTGTTGAATTGGTTGTTATAACATTTGTATAATTTATCAAATAAATGCTACTAGATTATTGTGAAAATTGAGATTTTTGGGGTTTGAATGAGAAATTTCGTAGCAGGGAAAAATAGCAGATTTTTGGTTCTGGTTCAGGGGAACCCGAGTTCCCAAATAGGGGAACCGGGTTCCCAAAAAAAGTAACTTTGGGAACTGGGGTTCCCAATTAGGGGAACTGGGGTTCCCAATTAGGGGAACCGGGTTCCCGTGAGTAAAAAAATAAAATTTCTTCGAAAAATTTAAAAAGCCATAACTTTTGAATCGGGTTTTCGTTTGACGCGCCGTTTGAAGCGTTAGGAAACTATTGCAATGATCTTTGTGATGAAACTGAATCAGTTAGCACTAGATGACCTAATTATTTTGTGGTTGTGTAAATGACATGTAATTGTGTATGTGTATGTCATGGATTAATGTTATTTGGGAATAACATGTATTGGTATTGTGTACCATGTGCTAATTGTGATATATGGAATTGATGAATGCTAATTGTTAAGCATTGTTGTGATTAATATATGATGAATTTGTTTTGTAAAATTGGTGGATAATTCAATATGTTGAATTATGGTGATATGCTTTAATGTTAAGATTATATGGACAATTCTTAATTGCATATATTTTGATAATTGTATGTATACATGATGCTTAAATTTAGCAAATGTATATGTTGTTTTTGGTGATTTTTGAGAATGACATTGATTGTCACGTATGTTATATATTATTTGTGATTAATAAATGCTATGTGAATGCTTTATTGATGATGTATGCATGTTGTGCAACATTTTGGTCGGTAATTCGAATTGTGCGAATTATTGTGATATGCTTGGATAATTAAAGTTGTGTAATAATCTTAATTGCATATTGTTGAAAGTATTTGTGGGTAAATATTTTCTATATATCGTATCCACAGGGATTGGTTTAATATCACTGCCGTTCTATAACAAATTATTTAGAGTGAGAAAATATAGTTGATGTTTGTGTTGTTATATCAATTATGCTATTAAATCTAAACAAATATTAAAACTAGAATGCTGAAACTTGGTTAACGATAAAAGAGATATGTTGAGCTTTAGGGTTCATCAACCTATTCCTATGCAATGTATGAGTTAAATCATAAGTGAACCATCATTTGAATTATTATCTTCATTAATCCTCAAACTAGATCTCATGTCTGCAGATCAAATTAGATGAACTTCTACCGGTACGAGACTCGATGTCTCAGAATATCAATATTGATAAAGTAATAAAGCATGATAAGAATGAAAACTCATTCACAATTCCATCTCTGCGAATTATGGATGAATCAATATAGTAACCTAGGACAAAAGTTGAACCTTCTCTTTCGATCAAATATTTAACAATAATTTAACATAAAAACAAGGTTTCTAATAGATAATGAATTCAAACAATTATTCACAAGAATTAATCAATAGTATTGCATAATCATGGGTTAACTACTACCTTAAACTCAACAAAAGAGAATTAGCTCTCCATAGACATGAAGAACACACAAGGATTGATTGAGGAATTCATCATGATCAATAAAATCTCTTCAATTGATGTAGAATCTTTCTCCAATGGTTGCTCTGTGCTTTAGGATCAAGTTTCTCTCTTAATTTCGTTCACCAAAGAATCACCTTTAATTGGCAGCTAGGGTTTCTATTTATAAAAGTTGGGCTGGTTACGCCGCCTCCGCGGCGCGACACGTAGGCCCGCGGCGCGACCCAAGGCATAGGGTTTAGGGCGGCGCGCTTGAATCCTTCGCGGCGCGCCCTGCTTGAATTTTCTCCTTCTTGCCTGTCTTTTGATTCTTCCAGCTTCCTTTCCTCTTCATACTCTTATAAAGTTACTTTTCAGCTCCAAACCTGCATCAATAATACCCAAGGTGATTCGATTTGCTTCACAACATGAACTAAATATATGTAATTCAATTCTTACTGAAAAACACATAAAACTAGCACACTTTGCTTCAGTTTAGCTCATAACTTGGTCATAATAACCCATGCAAATACCATAAATTCATCCCTAACAAACTCTCCCCAACTTAGAGTTTTGTTTGTCCCTAAACAAAAGTACTCACCTTAGTGAAGGCAATGATCTTTCTCAACAATCATGCAACCAATTTTCTTTTAACAAAATTTGAATGGTTCACATCAAAGGTCAATCCAAGAGCAATTCATCACACCATAAACTCAAGATACGCATATGAAACAAACTCCGCACATAAATTACCACCGGAAAGTTCAAAACACTACATAATAGCAGTTAGACTAGTGTCTCTACCGTGAAAATTAACAGAGTCGCCACTAACATATTTATCCTGAAAAGGAAGGGAATGCCAGCAAACCACGAAACAAAACAACGGTCTCACAACCAGAGAAAAAGGGTAAGGGAGTCGGTTACGCGAGGGGAAGGTATTAGCACCACCCCACGCGCCCATCGTACTCGATAGTATCCACGCTTGTGTCTAAAACTATGGGTGTATAAGCAAACTGCGCTAATCTAGACTAAAATGCATGCAAAATGTAGGGAAAAGAAAGAGTTATACTCGCACGGGCCCTACCCCGCTGCCTACGTATCCTTTTTGAGGAATCAGAGGTACCGTAGCTCGGCTAACTAGTTTCGGTTTGTTTTGTGTTTTTTAGGTGAACGAGTTACATTCGCACTCCGCTACCCGACCTTTGGAGGCTTATGCTTGGGAATGGAGCGGAAGTAACAAGCTCTTAAGAAAATAAAATCAAAGATTATGGTTTGTGTTTTAAAGAATGCATGAGGAAAACCTAAGCTAAGTGGGGAAATCTTTCTACCTATGTTATCATACAAAGGGTACAAGTCTAACCTAAGCTAGCAACCTACGGGGGAAAACGAAAACAACACACAAGAATATCACACAAACGAGCTCCGCTTGTAAAGCAAACAAAACCACCGGCGCAGGCCGAGTAGTAGAAAAGCGGTCCCGCCATAGCCAAGGGGAGCGGATCACCCGAGTCAACCAAGCATTAGACCTCGCAAAAATGATCAGGCCATAGACAAGAGGAGCGAGTCCCTCTCAGCAACCAAGCCGTCACAGATCCAAAAGGAAAACGATGCGTGCGTACACCGAGCGTCAACGTCGAGCGACGTGAGCTATAGGAAATGAGGGGGGTCCGATTGCATGAACCCTTTTCCTGACATACTCGATAACAAGATCTTGTGCTGGTTCAGAAGCGAGCCACGAGTAGCGTGCGCATACTGAACGAACTCGATGTGACTGGGCGGGGATTGATTGCTAACCCTTTCTGCATGCCTTCCATGAGGACTTAACGGAGCGCCATTAAGGTCTTATTACACCGTGACTCCTTGCCGCAAAGCACAAATATAAACACACCAACAAAAACAGAGCCTCTTTCGAGGGCTTGGCCAGATGAATGTCTAAGTCCTACTTCTCATGTTGAAGGATGATGCAAAAAGGCAGTAAAGTGTGAGAAAAATAAAATGAAACGCGATCAATACCAACGGATTATGATCTGTAAACCACAACAAGGAGAGAAAGAAAACTAAGGATCTCGCGAGCGAGCTAGCAAAGGCAATAGCAAATGGTTAGCACACCGATTAACCGCATAAGCAACAAGGATGAACGACGTGAAAATAAACCACACATCGATGTGTGCATCGAGCACAATCACAATACACCTGCAAGAGGAACAGGCAATCCAAGCAAACAGATATAAAGTAAAAGATGCGTGTCTCTAAGATGAGAACACGATATGAGAGAATGAGATTGCGTCCCGCAAATAAAGCGGAACACAAATGATGTAGGTGTTGCTCGGTAACTTTCCAAATGCCTTGCACACTAGCACACAAGTTAGAGATAACAAACACCGCAATCAGAATTGCGTTATTGCATTATAAGCTAAGAGAAAATGAATGATTAACACAAACTCGAAATGGAAAACAAATTTCAAAGGGAAAAAAACATGAATAAACTAAAATAAATCAATACCAATCATCTCATGAGATAGCACGTTTCACAAGCTTTCTAACGATATAAAGAATGTGCAAATCGGAGTTACGAGTAAAAAGATATGAAAGATTGAAATTAGGAAGTAAAACAAGCAAAAACACAGCTATGCGTCGACCCGAAGAAAGCATGCGCCGACCTAAACAGGGCATGCGTTGACCTAAACAGGGCATGCATCGACCTACAGGGTCGGCCTGCGCAAACCCGAGACAGGCAAGAAAGTCTATGCGTTGACCTGCAGAAAGCATGCGTCGATCCACGGGGTGCATGTGTCGACCTACTGGGTGCATGCGTCGACCTATTGGGTCTGCATGCGCAAACCCGAGAGTCACACGAAGGATATGCGTTGACCTACCAGGGATATAGGTCGACCTACACAGGCAAAAACAGCAAAAAACCCAAATTTTCGCCCGAGCAATCGGAATACAATCCACCACAAATGAACGTCTTGCGAGCAATGATAAAACATGCAATTAAGGGCCAAAATTCTCCACCTTGTGCAACATATAAGATTCAATTCAAACATGAAATTAACACCAAAAGATTTTCCAACAATCGACGCGTCGGTGTCGCACCAAGAGCATGAATTAGCAATTATGAGCATCGAAAGCAAGATCAAGAATCCACGATTAACCATGACTTCACATATCAATGATTGCACAATTTAAGCACCTTGTTAACAAACATTTCATGCTTTGGCAAATGTAAACAATAGCAACGAGTCGACACACGATATTCTAACAAAACATGAACAAGTATGGTGCTAGTGATAAAGAGATTTCAACCGATTCCAGATTCGATCATTATCAACAAGTAACAACAATTAAAGTTCAAAAGCCACAAGGTTCCACGAATTCTCACTCAAAGACCTCAACTAAGCATTTCGACAAACACTTATCATGCAACAATTAGAGCATAGACATTATGAACACAACTTCAAGATTAACTCATCACCGAAACTCAAATTTATTCAATTAAGCATAATCGACATGTATCATCAATCAACTACTCATTATCCCATGCTAACACTCAAAATTAAGCACAAACACTTCACACACTCAAATGATCAAACACTTAGCATATGATTTCTTGTATCATAAGCAACATGCATGTATCATCAACGACAATTCATTGGTAAATCTCGAATTCAATCAAATAATCAAGATCAACACGAATCATTCAATCAACAAGCAATTATCATCATCAATTATCATAGATCTATCATCCGCAATAAAAAATCCTCATGATCAATGTCGAATTAAGCAACGAAATCCAAGAGATGAGAAGGAGAGAGTGGCGCGCCCTAGCTTTGGGGAGAAAGAGAGATCCGAATTTGATGATCAATGAGAGAGGAGATTCTTCACTCTTGCTTGGATCTTCATTTGTTCTTGAGATTTGATCTTGAATTGATGAAGATTGATGAAGTTTTTGTGAGTTTTTGTAGTTTTGATGCAAGAAAATTGAGAGAGAATTGAGAGAAAGTGTTTTTTATAATTTTTGGTGAATTGAAGTTATGAGAGAATGTGAAGAAAAATGACTTATATAGTATGAGTGGTGAAATGTCCAAAACGCCCTTAATTATCTCTTTTTTGCTCGTTTTTGAGGAAATGTGACTTGGCGTGAAGTTCCGAAACGAGACCAATGCCAACTCGAAGATGACTAAATTTGTGACTCGTAGCTGCGAGAATCGTCTCAATCTGATAAGCGATGAAGAAATTACGCGCGTTTGAATGACGAGAAACGTTGATTCACCTGGCGCGACTGTGCAGAATTTTGTGAGTACCGCTCAAAGAACTCGATAAAACTCCATCTTCGGCTCGAAATATGAATAAGCATGTGTGACAATGAATCGAAGCTAACGAAATTTCTGAGAAAATGCCACTGGAATGGACTTCATACGATAAAAATCGAAGAAGTTATGAATTTTCAAACTTGTCGCGACATACCCGAAAACACACCTTTCACTGAAAAATTACGACAATCTTCAAAATACTGGGCATTTTTGATGCATAATTGGTCGACGGCCCGAAGATATGAAATCTCGTTAATAATGGCATGGAGCTTCAGTTAAATTTTCGAGCGAATCCGACAAGCGGATCATGAGATATGAATTTTCTAAGGGCCGAAAATCTACATTCAACACCATTTTTCACTGTGAACACTCCAGTAATTTGCAAATTTGACAACCTTCCTCATGGAATTGGTTTCTCAGTCAAACACAAAAGTTGTAGAGAACGTCACAAAAGTCCCGGCCACGCAGGGACTTAGCTCCTAGCACCTTCCATGTAAGACTTAGGAATTTCTTCGCAGTTTCACCGTATAAGCCAAATTTCATGCCATATCTCCTTAAAACCATGCAAACTCTTTATTATTTTTCTTCCTTTTTTGAGTGACGAAATAAACGTCCTGGATAACTTATAGCTCAAATAAAGAGGGCAAATTTTGGGGTGCAACAACCAGCACTAACACTCGTCAAAAGATATGACGAATAGACAAAGGGTTGAACACTCATCTAAACAATCAAATCAACAATTACTCATATCATACGTTTCCCAAAAGTAGCATCAAATCTTGTGAAATCTAAAAATTGAAAGGTCTTTCTAGGCTTGTAATGTGGTTTAGAGTCAAAGAAAAAGAAGATGTTCAAAGGATATCCTATTTAGGGAAGCGTTCTAATCATCTCTTTTGTCTTCCTGCTTTTATTTACCTTGGCAGTTCATTTTTCTAACCACTTTCACCTGCTCTCACAGTTTGATTTATGAAATTCTTTTTCGTTTTTTTTTGGAACTTCTTCTTGTTCCATCTCATTTAACTGTAGAGCTTTTATCTTTTCTTGCCCTTTTTCAACTTGTTCCTTCTTTTGGCTTTCCTCTCCCCAACTTGGATGTCAACCTCTCATCTGATTTATGAATGCTCCCCTACTTTCTAAAAAGGTAAAGAAGAAAACATATCACCAAAGATTGTGGTTGATGTTTTAGCAACAAAAATTTCATTGAGATCAAGATTCAAATTTTCTTTTCTTTCTTTTGAATTCATCGATTTTTTTCTTGATCTCAAGCTCAAAGAATGGTTGGCAAAGGATCCCACTCTCACAATACAGAATTAAGAACAGATTTGGCTAAGCAACTCTCAATTTGAAACAATTGCCTTAGTCCTTTTAACATATTTTCACAAGATAACGCCTACTATGGTTTAGCATGATACAAAAAATGTCAACAGGATTGATGGTCTCCTGCATTTAGTAAAAAAGTGGGAGGTTTTCCTCACAATGGTTAAAGGCTAACCGATCCAACAATTAAAATGTATCAACAAGAAACTTCCAATGGAATTTACTAGCAACTTAAGTTTCATACTCGTATCAAAAGTTTGGGAGTGCTAGAATTTTACCTGTTTTGTCGCTGTCATACCCCAAATTTGTCCTACCCTCTAACTTCTAACTGGCTTAGGCTTTGCATTCATGTACATACATCGCTTAGGTTATAACTCATATTCATGCATCCATACCATGGGTACTATTCAAAGGCTAGCAAGAAAAAGCTCCATTGCAAAGAAGTTTGATCAGAGAATAAGAAAACTGAGGTATAATCATGTGGCTCTATGTTCATTGAAGTCCTCCTGGATTGGGGTGTCTCTCTGCTTCAAATCAGGGCATTGATTGAAGAGTGCAAGCTTGCAAATCATCTGGTTCCTTAAATCAGGGTTTCTTTGACCAAAGTCAACCAGTTGACCTTCTGGTCAACATTTAATCGGGAATGGCTTCTATGTGTGGAAAACTTCTCATGCTGACCATGTGGGGGTGTTTGTGTGACTGGATTTAATTGGAAGAGATTTAATCGGGAATTTCATCAATAGTCGGAAAAATCAGAACAGTTGACTTTTGGGTCAAAATCAGAAGAATTATTCAAATATTGACTTTTGGTGGAAAATCGGGCAAGAAAAGTCAAACAATGGTCAAAATCGGGAGTTTGACAAAAAGTTGCAAAAAATAGAAAAAATAACAAAAATGGAAAGTTTCCAACACTTAGAAAATATTTTGGAACTTTAAATCTTGTTGGGCAGCCCACTTCAGCACCAGATTACACGTGGCAAAAGGCATTTTTTGAAGAAAATTCCAACATCAAAGTTGTTCCTCTCATGGAGGAGAACAACTTTGTAGTTGGGCACTTTTTCATTTGAAGCTTGCATGAAGAGTTAAAGTGGTGTGAAGTTCCTGAAAACTCATTCAAACGAAGTCACAATCCAGGTCACAAGTCAGGTCATGACCTGGCATTTTAACAAACACATGGCATGCCAAATCTCAAGCCAATTTTAGAGCTCTACAGAAGTGCCATGAGTGCAAACTTGGTATTCATCTCTTCCTTGCCATCTCCTCTATCCATTGAAACAAGAATTGAGTGAATTGGATGAATATTGAATAAATGGCAAGCCCCCAAAGTCATGCCCTCACACTGGCCAGGATGCAGCATAAGGCTGGGCATAAAATTCTGGGCACGCATGCATATCATCAAGCATATGGTGGGCTAGATTCAGATTCGATTTTCTTCCTCCACAAGTCTCCATACTGAACAAGCTTGGTCTCAAATGACTCCTTGCCATACCCTCTATCCATTGAGCTAATGTGCATTAATTTTGGCAACATGATCAAGGAGATATAAAGCTCTAAAGTGACCCTCTCATAATGTTCCGCTCGGGCTAAGACATGAGCCAACCTCTTGCTGCATGCACGCATGTACCAGCATAATGGAATGCTTCCATGTTCCAAACAAATTTGAGAGAGTTCCATGTATCATCTCTCAATAATTCCAACACCAAAGTTGATCCACTATATGCCCTCTTTCCATTGATCGAAAGGCCATGATTTTTAGTTGTTTGGTTGGCAGTTTATAGGGCCTTAAAGTGAGCAACTTGAAACTGTTTCAATACTTAGCCATTGCCATAATGTTCCATGCAAGCAAGCCATGCAAGAGAAAGCTCCACTACTACACAACACACTACAAGTCCCACATTCAAAAAATGAGAAAAGCTGCTGCAATTGCATATTCCAAGTTCCACATTCAGGAAAAGCATCTCATTCATCTTGCACTCACACTATAAAAACAACCCTCTCTCTCACTTCTCATTTTCACGATTTTATTCACTCACTCACACACACTTCCATTCTTCATTTTCAGTTTTCACATCACAACCACACTCTCTCATTTTTTTCTCACTCTCTCATCTCTATTTTCTCATCACTCTCTTCTCTCTACTCCACCCTCTCTCATCTTCATCTTCAACCAACCACCATAACAAACTCTTCTCTCCACCTACCACCTCCATAACTAACCGTAACTACCTTCAACCGCCATGAACCACCTTCAACCTTCATCACAACACCACCATAACTAATATTCTCCGATCCGAATGTCACTGGAGCCACTTCCTTGATACATCAGTCACCTCCATAATCATCATAACTGTCACCTCCGTCCTCACATAGTCATCATTGATCTATGGATCTCCCAAAGTTCTCAACAAGTTCAGTTAGGATTTCGCCTCTGCTTCGTCTCAAAAGACTAGTGAAGACTTGAGTTTAGTTTTTAGCGGAGTAGAACGTTTCACATCATCATCATCATCGTCCCTATCGAGAGCTTCAAGATCCAAGGAATTCTCTAATCTTCTTCAGTCCAAGAATCGTCCAGGTAAGCCTTGAAACCTTCTCGTCATGCGTAGATTAGTAGATGAAACATATATTGGTATGAGATGCAAGCATATTGTGGAGCTTTGATTCTTATGTTTGAATTCAGTTAGTGTGTTATGGTGCGTATTCTCTCGTTTAAGACATATATAAGAACTCAGCGAGCTAACATGAACGTGTACCTGTGCTTAGAATGAATTTTACTCGAGTTCTTGAAGAGTATGCTTTTAAGATTCGCTTCGGTTAGTGCGTTAGAGCGAGAGTTAGAGAAAACTAAGGCTAGATTCGTGCTCGGCACGAAAATCCTAGTCGGAAGGTGGCGGAGTTGCTCGTTTCTGGGCAGTCTTGTTGGTCGCCGGTGGCCGGATTGTCGGAGAAGACGATCGGAGAAGGCATCTCCGGCGTCTGCATGTGTGTTATCCTCTTCCTTCGTCGCGATTACGTGGCAGTGTTGGATTGGTTAGTTTTCCCATTAGTTTGCTAGTTTATCATGCTTTAATCATTAGGTGATGAAGTGGCGAGGACGGATTGGATAATACTCTATTTTTGTCCCATTATACTTAAGTTGAATCAGAACTGATTGATGCCATGTTGGTGTATTGCCCTTATGTCACGTTTTATTCCAACTATATGATAAAATAATACATGCTATGCTGAATAAACGCTGAACCACATAAAAGATGAAATAAAGTCTGACAATAAAATGAAATAATGGTAATGCATGTGATCTGGGCCACGATTTGGTTTTAATCACTTGGGCCTATTTTCTCCTACTGATTGCACTCCCCATTTGCCAATGCACCACAAGCTTTGTGAACTTGGGCCCTGTGCGTGGACTGCTATCTCCACCCCTTATTTTTTCTGGCCCAGTTTGCTCTTGCTTGATTTAGTTCATTTGGTAAATACTTCTGCACCCCCTTTTGCAATAATAAAAGCAAATAATAAAACTGATTTTCCTTTAATTCTTTTTGCATATCAATTCATCCTTTTTAAATAAAATTGACAAAAACATTTTTTCACCAAATTAGATTTTTTAGAATATTATTTTCTTTTAATTGAATTTTTTAATTGTTGTTTCCTTTGATCTTTGATTGGTTGATAAACCATATAAATAAACAGTTCTTTTGTTAATCCTTGAAATTAGTTTCTTACATGAATAAAAATGCCTTTGCTTGTGAATAATTTTCATGAATAGTTTAGACTTTAATTCTTTTCTTTTTGTGAATATTTTCAATATATTGTGAAATGCTTAGATAACTCTTCCCTCACTTCTATTAGAAGTAATAAACAATTAGACAACTTAGATTAGAACTTAGGATTAGTTCCCTTCTTGCATTCTTTTTCTTTCCAACACTAAAACATCTAATAAATACTTGAATAAAATTCCCCATAAAAAATATAAAGAAAACACTTAAAACACTAATAATCAAAGTGAAAATTCTTAAAAAGGGAATGGAAGCTTGAACGTCCCTTGCTTAAGGGAATGTTCGAGTGCTTGGATCTCCCTTGCTTAAGGGTCCCATTCAGGCGTAAGTTCCCAACTTCTAAAAAACACCAACCAAAGAGTAACTCGAGTTTCCCTTGCTTAAGGGATTTCCTCGAAACGCTCAAAGTCTCTCTCTCATCTCTTTCTCTTAAGGGCATTGTTATCTCCGCTCTATTGCATCCTAGGCTGTCCCCTTATGCAAGAGCGCGAGCGTTAACGCCGCCAAACTAAAAAACACAAAAACAAACAGAAAATCGTGAGCCGAACTACGACGCTCTGATCCCTGAAAAGGATACGCAGGCATCAAGTCGCGGGGCTTAAACGAGCACATTTGTAAATATTCCTTTCTTTCCCCGTATTTCTTTTGCATTCATTCGCATGTAGACATAGACATAGTACACACCCTTTAGATAGAAACAAACATAGGTGGATACCATCGAGTACGATGGGCGTGAGGGGTGCTAACACCTTCCCCTCGCGTAACCGACTCCCGTACCTTGATTCTCTGGTCGCAAGACCTTGTTCCTTCCTTTGTTAGGTTTTCTGATATTCCTTTCCCTTATGGGATAAATATATTGGTGGCGACTCTGTTCATTTTTCGCGAGCGTGCGACAGTCGCTTTTCAAAAAAAACTATCACTACCATTCAAACGCATGTTGCTCCATTGTTGATCATTTTCATTACTCTTCACTTGAGCTTTTCTTTGTGTTTTTGGTACTACTCACTCTAAATTGGGATACACAACAAAAACAATTTCAAAACTGACATAAAACTTCAATACCAGAGTTTAAAGAAAATTCCAAGACTGGTGGGCAAAATCCTGTTTGATGATCTCCCTTGCATAACTCACACTTGGCAATTTGATAGGAATTAGAGACTCCATCCAGTTCCTTGATTTGTTGTGGTATTTTAGACATTTGTTGTGTCAAAAGCTCCACTTCTGATGTTAGCAACTTATTCTGGGCCAATAGAGCATCACTATTATTCAACTCCAACATTCTGGGCTTTTTATCTCTAACAGTTCGATCATGATTGCCTTGGCGATCATTGAGAGCAATTTGCTCAATTATTTGAGTTGTTTCAACAGGTGTTTTGGACATAAGTGACCCACCAGCTGTGGCATCCAAGAGTGTCTTGTTTGTAGGCGTGAGACCATTGCAGAACATGTGGATTTGATCAACTTCAGCGAACCCATGCTTCATTCAATGATTCATTACTTCTTTGAGAGAATACCGCTATTGCCGTTTTTGCATCAAAGAATCGGTTTTGAGAGTAAAACCTTACCAAGAATTTTTCTTCTAAGGTGTTCCAATCAGTCATTACTGCTTCAGGTTGATCCATGTACCAATCTTTTGCCTTAGATAGTAAAGAGTGTGGAAACAACCTCTTGAATAATGTTTCTTCATCAGCTTGAGCTACACCCGTCGTACCTGCTAACTCCTAGAATCGAGTAAGATGTGTGTATGGCTCTTCATGGTCCAATCCTGTGAAAGGACTAGCACAAATTAGCTATAGAATACCCGTTGGTGGCTGTCCTAGCGAACTGTGGATTAAGTCTAGGACTATTTGCGCATGGAACTGTGGCAGCCATGTTTCCAACAGTTTGTTGTATGATGACTTCTTGTTCTTCTTCAGCAAATAGTTCGTGAAAGAAAAATCCTTCTGACGACTCGTCAATTATTTCTAATGGTTGTGACGATGTCGCAGTTGTGTTGTCTCTTGCCCTTGCTATACTTGCTCTCCTTCGTGTTTTGTTATTTAATCTCCTAGCGGTCCTTTCGATCTCGGGATCAAAAAGAAGTTGATCGCTGGAAACCTTGCTGTGCATACACTAAATTCTGCAAAAACTAACAAACGCGTGAACCAACTGAATCAATAAAGGAAAAAGTCAAAATAAAAGCTATTGCAATGCGTGCAATATTGACACCAATCCCCTGCAATGGCGCCAATTTGTTGTAAGTATTTTTGGGTAAATATTTTCTATATATCGTATCCACAAGGATTAGTTTAATATCACTGCCGTTCTATAACAAATTAGTTTGAGTGAGAAAATATAGTTGATGTTTGTTTTGTTATTTCAATTATGCTATTAAATCTAAACAAATATTAAAACTAGAATGCTGAAACTTGGTTAACGATAAAGAGATATGTTGAGCTTTAGAGTTCATCAACCTATTACTATGCCATGTATGGGTTAAATCATAAGTGAACCATCTCTTGAATTATTATCTTCATTAATCCTCAAACTAGATCTCATGTCTGCAGATCAAATTAGATGAACTTCTACCGGTATGAGATTCGATCTCTAAGAATATCAATATTGATAAAAGTAATAAAGCATGATAAGAATGAAAACTCATTCACAATTCCATCTCTGTGAATTATGAATGAATCAATATAGTAACCTAGGACAAAAGTTGAACCTTCTCTTTCGATCAAAGATTTAACATAAAAACAAGGTTTCTTATTGATAATGAATTCAAACAATTGTTCACAAGAATTAATCAATAGTATTGCATAATCATGGGTTAACTACTACCTTAAACTCAACAAAAGAGAATTAGCTCTCCATAGACATGAAGAACACACAAGGATTGATTGAGGAATTCATCATGATCAATAGAATCTCTTCAATTGATGTAGAATCTTTCTCCAATGGTTGCTCTGTGCTTTAGGATCAGGTTTCTCTCTTAATTTCGTTCACCAAAGAATCACCTTTAATTAGAAGCTAGGGTTTCTATTTATAAGAGTTGGGCTAGATACGCCGCCTCCGCGGCGCGGCACGTAGGCCCGTGGCGCGACCCAAGGCAGAGGGTTTGGGTGGCGCGCTTGAATCCTTCACGGCGCGCCCTGTTGGAAATTTCTCCTTTTTGCTTGTCTTTTGATTCTTCCAGCTTCCTTACCTCTTCATACTCTTATAAAGTTACTTTTCAGCTCCAAACCTGCATCAATAATACCTAAAGTGATTCGATTCGTTTCACAACATGAACTAAACATATGTAATTTAATTCATACTGAAAAACACATGAAACTGGCACACTTTGCTTCAGTTTTGCTCATAACTTGGTCATAATAACCCATGCAAATACCATAAAGTCATCCCTAACACATATATTGTGAATCTTGTTGCACATGCATTCATGGGGAGATAATACTTCAATTTTGGTGGCTTTGATCCTATTGTGAAAACGGAAGCGATGAACTATAAGTTCATATTTGTTGGCTTTGATCCTTGTGTGGAAACAAAAGTGGTGGCTTTTATCCTTGAATGGAAACAGAAGCATGGCTTTGTTCATATGTGGAACGAAAGAGGTGAACTATATGTTCATACTAGTGGATTTTGGTCTTGTCCGGATCGAAAGCGGGGCTCTGGTTCTAGATATTGAATCGCGAATGGTGAGCTTGATGTTCACATTGGCACCACATGCATGAGTCGCATGAAATTAAATTGAAGTCACTTTGGTTGCTATGTGATGTTTAAATTTGTTGTGCGCTTATGTGATAATTGGTAATTGTTATTTGGGGGAAAATTAGCAATGCTTGTGCGATGTGTGGTAATTGTTGAACGCATTTAATTATGAAGTGTGATGAATTATTGGATTGTTGTATTTGTTGCATCCCAAAATTTGTCCTCTTTATCCGTGCCATAAGTTATGAAGGACGTTTATTTTGTCGTTCGAAAATCAAAGAAAAATAATAAAGAGTTATCATGGTTTTAATAGAATGCGGTGCGAAGTTCTGTTTGTACGATAAAAATGCAAAAATTGTAATTCTCATTTAGAAGATGGTATGAGCTTGATTCCCGCGAGGCCGGGATTGCTTCGATGTTCTCTGCATCTTTCGTGTTCAAGCCGAAGGATGAGTTTTATTAAGTTCTTTGAGTGGTACTCACGAAATTCTACACTGTCGCGCTAGATGAACTGACGTTTCTCGTCAGTCAAACGCACGTAACTTTTTGACGCTCATCGATCGAGACAATTCTTGCGGCTATGATCTACAAATTTGGTCATCTTCGCGTTGGCGTTGGTTTCCTTCCTGAATTTCGCGCCGAATCACATTTCTTTGAAAATGAGCTAAAAAGAGACACGTCGAGGGTATTTCGGGCAATTCACACTTACACTATATATTCCCTTTTACTACTATTTTCAGTCATTCATCACATTTCACTCTCTCTCCTCACAAATACTTTCTCATTTAGCTCTCACTTCTCTCCAATCAAACTCATTTTTTCTTTGAATTTTGTAGCAACTTCATACAATTTCTTCAAGAACACCAAGAACACAACAACCGAAAATTACTAAAACTCATCAATTATCCGAAGCTTCCTCTCATTTCCGATCCGAACGTCACCAAGTGATCACCGCGCCGCTACCGAACTACCGTTCCCCTTCCGATTCCGTCCGTGGACCTCCGCCGACGTCGCGATATCACGGGTCTCCTTCGTCATTCCGCCGCAAGCCGTCGATCTCCACCATTTCTGGATCAGCATCGTTTTACTTTCTTCCAAGCTTCTTTTCAATCGTGATTCGGTAATAATCCTGCTCTTAAATGTTATGCTTGTTGTTGTATTCTTGAACTACATGATTATTGAAATTTTGATGATGATTTTGTTGCCATTAGCTGAGAATCATGTTTGGATAGTTGCTGGAGATTCATTTGTGTTATGGTTTATGTGAGATTTGTTGCAATTGGATTGATGTTATTTGTTGTGTTTATGATAATATTGTTGGTTAAGAATCTTGAACTCCAAGTGTTTGGGAAATTGATTGTGTGAATTTTAATGGTTAGAAGTGAACATAATTGGATTGATAAGTGTGAGTATTGAGTTGTTGATACATGTTGAGTTGATTGAAGGAGACTTCAAATGTGGATATTAGTTAAACATAATGCTTGAATGCTTGTTGCTTGATGATTGAATGTGATAATATGGTGTGTTCATGAAAATTTTTTCTATTGCATATTATGTTTAAGAAATTGAATGAGTCAATTTGGTGATAATATTGTTGTGTTGTTTTGATGAAGATTAAATGGTCATATGCTAAAAATTGCTTGGTCTTAATGTCATAATTTGCGTGATTGAACACAACTCATGAGTGTTGATAAAAATAGATAATGTTGTTGTTGTTTTGATTGAACTTGATTTTTTATATAGTGAATAATTTGTTCAATAGGCAGCATTAATGTGTTTGTGCTTCAAGAAAACTCTTGAAAAGTTTTGATTGATGGTTGATAATTGCGTGGTTCTTGAATGATGCTTAATTGTTGTTCTAAACATGATTTTGAGCCTCTAATTTTTTATTAAAATTGTTGGAAGTTAATGGATAATTGAAGTTGTTGTTTGCACAAGAAAATGGCTAGAAATATAGTAGCATAAAAGGGATATAGTGCAGAATTTTCAAGAGATAGTATTGTAGTTATTCATTGTTTTTGACTCATGAAAGTGTAGAAAATTTGAAATAAATTGTGGTGCATTTTGCGTGATGCTTAGTTGTTGATTCTAGGTGGGAAGTAGAATTTAAATGAGTGTTAATAATTGATAATATGTGCTGGAATTTTCTGAATCGTATGCTTGCTCTTCTTTCTTTTCCGAATTTTGCAAAGTGGACATGACGCGTCGGTTCTAAATGAAAATGTTGTATCTTTTAAACCACTTTGAATTTTTGCAAGTGTAAATAATATTTCTCAAGTAGAATGATATATCCGGAGCTGTTGGTGAGGTTTAATTTCGGTTTTGGCCGACTTTTTTTGCCGATTTTGCTTCTGTCCGATTTCGAAAATTCTAGTAACACACGCTCGATGTGAAACGGGATGTTATGATATCCACAATTATGCAACACAGACAGTAATAACAAAACAGCATAAAATAGTAAAGAACACACATAATTGTTTATCCAGTTCGGTTCAAACAACCTACTCTGAGGGCTACCAAGCCAGGGATGAAGTCCACTATCAGTAGTATCAATTCAAAGCTAAACTCCCCCGTTTACAACTTCTCACTTAATCACTACCCAACGACCCTTCTACCTAGGTTCTACCTAGATATGGAATATCTCCATTCCACTCCCCCCTCAATCACAGCAGTGATTACACATACACAATAAACAATTACAGATAGAAGACACACTTCAAAAACACACCTTGATCTACTTAAAAGCTTCAATCAAGAGACACACACTCGTGCTTAAAAGCTTAGAGTGACACAACAAAAACACAAACTAATTCCAACGCAATCATCAAAGATAATAGCGTGGATCACAAGAGACAGTTACAGAACAGCCGTTCTTCACAATACACAATCTTCTGTCTGCGTTCCAAATTAGGATTGCAGTTCTTTTTATATGCAGCCTTGGGTCTTGGGCTTTTTTAGAACTAACAAAGTTAACCTAATTCACACACCAACTGTCTGTTACACAATGTGCTGTCAGTAGGATCTTCTGAACGAAATTTGTATCACTCAATAAAAAGTTTCCTAAACAGATAAAAGTGATAAATCCGGAAACACATTTAATAAACACTAACAGCTCATGCTGTCACACATGGATGTCATGACATCGATCATGACATTCATTACAAAAACTGTATTAGCTCCACACATATATGCAACCTGCATATACACAATCAACCAGGTATGTTTTACCAATAATGCAGCCAACATGCAAACACCTTCAATCTCCCCCTTTGGCAAACTTTTGGCTAAAACATCCTGTCACACCACCATTCTTGTTGTTCTGGGGTGACACATAATACTTCTCCCCCTGTTTGGCCATAAATGTTGCCAAAACCAAAAGAAAACTCCTCGCTCAACGAGTTTAAATAAGTCCAAAAAATTAAAATAAAACAGACGGAACTAAATGCAAAGGAACAAATCAAACAAAACAAAAATAACCACACTAGACTCTAGTTACAATTACTGCTCAGAGGCAGATCCAGCTGAGGTGTCTGAAGAACTTTCTTTCTCAGAGTCATCAACAGGACTAGCACTTTCTTCTGCTAATTCTTGATCATCTTTATCTTTCATCTCTTCTGTATCTGCAAACTCCTCATTCTCATCCATTTACAGAGTACATATCATTTGTTCAAGAGACATTTTTCTAGCTTCCAGTTCTTTGCAAGTCTCTTTTAGTATTGCTATGACTTCTGCTTTACTGACTGATGCGCCAGATTTGGAAGTTTCAGCTGATGTCATGACAATGTCTGGAATATGCTTTCCCTGAAACAGTTTATAATGGAAAGCCAAGGGACTTTCTCTTTTGCATACTACATCATGTTCAATGTGAATGTTTGGATATTGATCCAGAATTATACCACTCAAGAGGGATGGAAAGGCAATTGGACCCTTAATACTGAAGCTTTCAGCATGCTTTATGGTTTGGTCAAAAATATATGCTCTATAATCAAACTTTGCCTTTGTTCCTACAACATACAGAAATCTACCAAGCACAGTTGAGATACTGGACTTGTGATTTGTTGGTACCCAATTAGCTGCTCCTATTTTGTGAAGCATTGCATACTTGATGCTCAGCTTACTTGCAATTAGCTTCTCTTTCATGGGCCAGCTTTTTACCTACTTTGCTGTGATCACTTGACAGACTTGGTTGTCTGTTACTTCTAGCTCGGTTTGAGCTTCATCTGTTCTTCCCAAGAATTTATTAATCACAGAAGGAGAGAACAATACACACTTACCTCTTACAAACACTTTTCTGTAGTCTACACTTCTGCTATTGCCAAAATCTTCAGATAGGTTTACCACAAATTCATTGACCAGCTTCTCGTAACATTTGGGAAGATTGCACACAGTTTTTAGTAGTCCAGCTTCTTGAATCAGCTCTAAGACCTCCTTGTTTTCAAGAGCATTTGGAGCCAATTCCATTTCAACAGCCAATCTCTTTTGGAGAACATATTTCCATCTGCTGAGACTAGAGGCATAGTGGAAAGACACATTATCAATGGGAACTTCAGGGATGCTAGCAGCAAGCTTACTGGTTGTAAGCTTCTTCCTTGATGGAATGTTAGGGATATTTACTTCAACATCAGATTCATGTTCAACAATTTCCCGCTCTTTTCTTTTCATTGGAATGACCCTGCTCCAAGATTTTGAAGGACCAACCCCTTGACTCTAGGTAACAACTTTGCTCTTGACAGGACATGCAGAAGTACTTTTCTTCCTAATAGTGTCTTTGGCAGGGTTGTTCACTTGAGTGCTCCCTTTTGGTGATCCTTGCACCACAGCTTTGCCTTTTCTTCTTGTCATTAGCCTGTTGGCGACACTCGGATTCAAGGAAGTAAGTAATTCATCGTCAGAGTACTCATCTAAGTCTACCAGATTAGTATCAGTTTCAGTATTGGCCTTAGGGTGCTCATTATTGTCAATGTCATTGACATCCTCGGTGGCATTGGTATTCTTAATAACCCCTTGTTCATCCTTGTTGATTTCTAGGTCACTATCAACAGTGTGAACAACCTCAGCCTTACTGGTGTTATTGAGGGGATCAGCCATTATGGTTTGAAGAGGAATAGATATTCTAGGCACTTGATGATTCTCCTTCAGAATACGATTAACAATCCTGGTAATTGCACTATCGACATATTTGGATCCTTCTTTAGTAAGTTCCTCCATGGTAGCAGATGCTGAGGATTTGGTACCCTTGTTGTGAATACCCTCCTTGGGTCATTTTGCATGAGTCATTTTAGGCTTTGTGGCCTTTACTTTGTCACTGCTAATCGTCCTTAAAGGGACAACCTTAAGGACCCTATTAGGGTTAGAGGAATCTTCCGGTGTTGCTAAGTCTGAAACGGGAGATTCATCATTCGATTATTGAGACATTCTGAACCTTAGATAACCAGAACTTGTTTCACACTTGTGAGAGCAATAGAAGTAAATAAATCTTAGAGAGTAGCTAGCAGAACTACTAGGAAGGTTTGTCGTTTTTAGAATATTAGGGGATCGAGGGAGCTTTATATGCACACTGAGTGAGGGATATTTCAAAACATGGATTTTGACAAAGTCCAAATAGTATTCCCTCACGTTGGTTAATTGCTATAATAAGTTTTGGTAGCAAATACCCAACATACCCTTTTCTGTCACATTGTCTTTAGATGTTGTTGCAACATTCTATATGACATTGCTTTCAGACAGTCCTTTAGGATCATTGCTCACATTTGAATTTTCCAGTTTTCTTTCCCGATATGTAATGTCCATCACAAGGTGTCATACCCTAATTTTTGACCCCCCTGAGATGACATATCTTCAGGATTTTCATCAAGTCAAAGTAAGTACCCAGGGCAGTCTGGCATTCAATCGAGGGTGTTCAAAGACAAGAAAACTCAGGCAAAGGATCAATCAATAGAGGGATTAGTCTCTAATACAATCATAAGACTCAAAAGCTTCATTATTTCAACTATGATTGATTAGACACCCAGTCATCTAAGTACAGAATTACTCAGATCAACAGACTAGGGTTTGGAGCCTATCAAGGACTAAAATCAGGGATCACCTTTGGGAAACCCTAAAAAGCCCCAGGGGATCATTCAAAGACATCAATCATCTTCAAATAACTCATATGACAAGATCCACTGGACATTACACCTCAGTTCAAAGTCTACAGTCATCATTGTCCTCTGGTCGACAATTAGGGTTTTTGACCTAATTCACCAAGATAGTTGACTTTTAATCAGGGCATGGATCCAAAACTCAAGACATGATTCAAGAGTCTCTACTACCTCAATATAATCCATTTACATCATTCATTTGAGGAGAAGATCTTGATTCTACATAAAAGTCCAAAATCTCACCTTACCAGGAAAAAGTCAACTGTATGGGATCACCATTGACTTTTGAGATTTTTGGTCAAACCATGACTTTTAAGGATCAATATCATCAATATATGGATAATGAAGTCATTTGACCAAAGAAATTCAAAGAAATTCATCAAGGAGCAAAAAGTCGGGAATTAGGGTTTTTTAAGGCATGGTGAGAACTCAAAATTTCACCTACACAACTCAATAAACTTCCAACATGAAAGTTGTAGATCTTGCAAAATAAAACAACATCTTACAAAGGAACTTTTTTCAAAAGATCAATCATTCAAGAGTTTTGGAAATTTTGGAGTTTTAGGCCATAAACACTTAGAAATTTTTCTAAGTGTTTTAACCTAGTTTTCTTCCAACTTTGGCCTCATTTTTCACAAATTTGCCAAAGGATTCTGAAGAAACTCCAAACTAATGATTTGAAGTAGATGTTTAGGGCTTTCCAAATTGTGTTCAACCTTCTCCAAATTCAATTTGAGCTAGGAGTTATGCTTGTTCAAAGTTGGCCTCATGAAGTAAAATTATAGGTCATGTACAATTTGAAACTTTGAAATTTTGTGCATTTTGCTTCACTAAGTGATGCTACACGACCTCTAATGCATCTGAAACCATACCATACATCAATTTCCATCATTGCATAAGGATTAGAGAAGATTCCCAAAAACAAAGGCATGTGATTATGTAATGATTGCATTTTTGAATTTATGACAAATTGGTGATTCATCAAAGGAATCTTCTCCCAACCAATTGGAGCTCATTTCTGCAGCCATTTGGTCCCCTTAGATCAAGCAAAACCGATGGATAGGGAGTGGTATCAAAGAGCTCATCATTGCACTTGGAATATTCTTTGAATTCCTTCATGGCTAAGAAACCAAACTCACTACACTAAGCAAGCTTACTATGATCAATTGCTCTGAACCAATTGCCTATAAATCGAGGCCTCTTTCTCATTCAGAAACCACACCAAAGCAACAAAATTCTTGCTTTCTCTCTTCTTTCTTCATACTTAAGGTTTTCAAAGGTTCTTTGGCAAGAAGACTCGGATTCTTCAAACCAAAGCTCTTCCTTTGGAATTAAGTATTCAAACACATTAGGGAAGTCATTTAGAGGTGATCCAGACCTCTGAAACACTTCTGTAAGTGAAGAATCATCATCTTCACCTCTCACTTGGAGCTGTTGCAGTTGGAGGTCCATAGAGTAATTCAGGAGGTTTCAAGCCAAGCCAATCATCCAGGCACACTCCTCAGGTCATAGTGAAGCTAACCAGATGGCTGCAGCTCGTCTGTAACTCCAAATTCAACAACCTCCATGTCTACTTGAAGCTCAAATCGAAGGAGGTCCACAGAGCAATTCAGGAGGATTCAAGCTCCAATAAGCATTCAGTTAGCATCATTGAGTCTCAAGGAAGCTATTGAGATCATTCATTCAAGTCCAGGTGTTCTCCATCACCCTCACGACCTCCATTTTCAGAGGTAAGTCTCTGAACCTCACCTCTTTAATTTAAGCACTCTTTGAGTTAAAGCTCGATTCTATCTTGTTCAGCATCATCAGAGGATTGAAAACCCTCTATCATCTTTCATTTATTCATCTTGTTTGTCATTTAATTTCAAATTTAGGGTTCATGTGTTCTTAGAGTTTTTTGAGAAATTAGGTAGCTATAGTTCATATAAATAAATCTTAGTTACATATCTGGATTCGTGAGGAAATTTAGAACAAGATTGATGTTTACATCATGTCATTTAGTTGAGAAACCAGAGAGTTAGGATTTTGAAAATTCTTGAGCTCGAGGAAGAAGATGACTATGGCCATGGCGCGCAAAATTTAAATCTGGGACCAAAGTTTATTTTATTTTGAATGGAAGTTGTTTTATAAACGACTAAATCGTTACAGCCCAGTGGTAAAGAGTGTTTGTGTGTTGCACGTGTCCAAAGTCTGGGGTTCGAATCCCCCTCGCCCCAGACTTTTTGATTCTTTTATTTTTCAATGATTTATCACTTGTTTTGAAACATAACCAATTGAGTGAGAGTTATTATCACCAAACGCGCGTTGGCTCAGTGGTGTTGTTTTGGGCTGGTGACTTCAAGGGCGTGGGTTCAAATCCTCCAAGGGCCAAAAACTATTTTTTAACACATAATTTCTTTTATTTTCTTCACAACTTCACATGAATAATTCACCTATCAAATTAAATCATTTTCACTTCATTTTTCACACACTTGTCATTTAATATATCTATTTTGTAAATAATAAAAAAAATCGTAAAAATATTATTTATTTGATGTGTTTTAATTAGGTTTAAAATAGTATGTTTTAAGTGTTTTCTTAAATACTTTAAATGTATATATTCACTTTGTTTTAACCTAATCATTTTGTAAATAAGTTTATGATAAAACCCTAATTGTTTAGGTCTTAATTAGTTAAAAATCTTTATTTTTACCTTAATTAAGTTGACTTTTTGTCAATTTTCAAAACTGTTTTCAATCTCCGAATAAATCAAATGATTAGGATTTTCAAACAACAAAACCTTGTATCATTCCGAATCATTTTCAAATTGCTTTTACACCAGTACTGTAAAGTACTGGGCCTCTAATAGAGTGTAAGTCCCAAACACCTTCTCTTCTTAGCTTGTTTTCAAAACTGTATTTTCAAAATCTTCTTTCTGTTTTCAAAACATTCTTCTGGTATTTGAAGGGCATTATTCCCGGTGAAACTCTTCAGATACCTATGTGACCTTTGTCCATCTTCACTTCTTCTGTTTTCAAAAACCCTTAACTGTTTATCATATATATATTCAACTGTTATCCACCAATTACTGTTGAGGCTCTGTACATACTTCTTCAAAGGCCTCCACTCCATCCAGGTTAGGCTTTACAAGCTTTCAATTTACAGTCTTCATTTAAATTACTGTCAAATATAAACTGTGCATATATATTAGTTTAGAACTACGTTTGAGTATAAACCTTAGGACAATTAAACTATATATATATTATAGGAATATGACCTAGGATTGAGAATGTCTTCCCGGTGAAGGCTCTTTCCTAATTAGAGATCTGTAGTTCAAACCCCCAAGATGAATTATTCCCGGTGAAACATCTTGGCAAAAACCTTAGAATCCAAAAATATAGGACACATCCACCCAAAGAGGAATTATTCCCGGTGAAACCTCTTACCCATTTGCTTAGAGCCAAAATAAGTTCAAAACCACATAGCTTTCTCTTGTGCTATAACAAGGACCCTCGATTAGCCTCCTCTTGGGCTTTGTACAAGGACCCACAGGCTTCTTAAAAGCATTTCCAGCTTCCTCTTGAGCTTGTATACAAGGACCCATCAGGTTTCTTATAAACATAGGAACAGGTCTTTAGTCACCTTTTAGCCTACCCTGGTGAGTTTCTTCCATTTTAAACCAGACTTTAAACAAGCTAAGTTTGTCTCAATTTTGCATTGAGTACACCTTTTGGAATGAGAGACATGGACAGTCTCTGTCACCCTTATCTTCATCAATCTTCCTTAGCAGAGTCTAGGATCTATGTTTATTTTCTCCTCAGCATGAGTCAGCCTTCATCTTGGGCTTTAAACAAGAAGTCTCCACTAGATAATCTTTCTGCAAATCATTTCAATAAAATCCCCTGGAAAGGGTTAGCCTCCAAATCAATCCATCATTTCAATAAAAATCCCTGGAAAGGGTTAGCCTCCAACACATTCTTTCATTTCAATAAAATTCCCTGGAAAGGGTTAGCCTCCAAAGTCAATTAATAAAAATGTTAAAAAAAATAAAGATTCATTTCTCTTAGGATATAATTTCCCCAAAAGAGTCAAAACCCCTGGAAAGGGTTAGCCTAAAAAAAAAAAAACATGATAAAGTCAGTCTTTTACTAAATAATTTCTCCAGCTGAGTCAAAATCCCTGGAAAGGGTTAGCTTCCAAAGAAAAACAGTCTTTCAATAAATAAAATCTCCTCAGTAGAGTCAAAACCAACAAAAATAGTTAGCCTCAACCTTGGGCTTCATACAAGGCACCAAACAATAAAACTCCCCTGTCAAGAGTCAGCCTCAACCTTGGGCATTGTACAAGGCAGATAATAGAGTCTCCCCAGTGAGTTCCTCATCACTCAATAGCCACAACCTTGGGCTTTGTACAAGGCAGATAAACCATATTTTCATGTGTCAAAGATTCCTAACACCTAGGATCTTTTCCCCATAGAGTCATCCATACTCAGTTTATTTAAGAGTCTGCCACAACCTTGGGCTTTGTACAAGGCAGAAAATAATGTTTTCCCTAGCTAGAGTCAGCCACAACCTTGGGCTTTGTACAAGGCACACAAAATAGAGTCATTCATAGTCTCAAAAATTCAGTTATCCTCAGCAGTTAGCCACAACCTTGGGCTTTGTACAAGGCACACAAATAGAGTCTCCCTAAATAGAGTCAGCCTCAATTCTGGGCTTTGTACAGAACACAAAAATACCCTGTAATTGATCCCCAGTTGGAGTCATCTCCCAGAGTCAATAATATTAATAAATCAATCAAAAAAAGCCTCAAGCTTGGGCCTCATACAAGCCAGCTAAAGTCAAATCTTTTATACAGTAGATAGACATAGCTTATCTCTATAGAGAGATAGTTTTACTACTTTACCACATTCAAACAAACAAACATTTTCATTTCAATTTCAATTTTAATCAAGTCTCCAATTTAGGATTTTGAAAGGCATGAGCTGGCAGTAAAACCCAGACATGTGGTAACTTTCCCTAATTTGGATGAGCATCTTTCTTTCATTTAAGAGGCATTTGACTAGTATACTTGCACATACACAAGTAAGGTCCCCTTCTTGAATGAAATGAATTTAATTATTCTGTCACTCTTTTAAATGTTTGTGGTAGAATAGTACTAATACCTCTCTGTAAAGATGATTTCATGCCTCTTTACTGTAAACAGAGATTTAATTCAAAGCTTCAACCTTGAGCTTTAAGCAAGGCACCAAAAATAATTAATTTCCCTAGTTAGTTCCCCGAACTACATTAAGCTCTGACTTCCACTAGGGATATGTAGGCATGAGGTTCACAAGGAATCTCAGCGAGCTAATAAAATACCAAAAATAGTCAGTCTGTCTATCTGTCTGTCTTTCTTTAATCAATTCAATTCTCTCTCCTAACACAAAGGAGAAACTTTCCCAATCATTAGCAGCAAACACAATCACAAATGACACAGAGAAGGTTCCTGTAGAGTACTACAGATATGTAGGGTGTTTAAACACTTCCCTATGTATAACCGACCCCCCGGACTCCAGAATTTCTAGTCTAGGTGAAATCCCCACACTTAGCAAACTCCTAGGGTTTAGTTGAGATCTTTTTTTCCCTTTCCTACTCGTAGGACCAATAAGAAAGTTCGTGTGATATCGTAGGAAGAACTGAAACAAAATTCATCCCACCACGGGCGCATTCTCCTTCCAAATTTCGCGTGAAGGGTTTAGCGTGCCGTCCTCCCAAGTGAAACGGGGAGGTAAAGAAAACGACACCACAGTAAAAATGGCGACTCTGCTGGGGATATAAGTGTTAAAAACCTTGGTTTTTCATCCAAACCAATGGTTGACCTGTTGCTGGTCCAGCCCTAATGAGGAATTAGGGATGCCAAATTCCCCCTCAAACAAGAGAGGTCCTGCCTAACCTCTGTGTCATTTCATGTGTTTGCTGCATTTATATTTGTTTATTTTGTTTATTCTGTATCGGGAAAGGGCTTGATTCCCCCTTGTGGTGAGAAATCCTATACCCGGATTTGAGTGCAACATAAGATAGGATGGAGGATGTCTTCCCGGTGAAGGCCCTCTAATCTTGGTTTCCAAGTCTACTCTTGGGATTTGCCTGGCTGGTTGTGATTAACTGCGCCACTGCATTCCGAGACTGATTTGTACCAGGAGGACCTAGAAACACATTAACCCCACTTAAAGCCTTTTTTTAGGACGTAGAGCGGTGATTACGGAAGTAATTGTCACGCAGATACTACACTCAGAGAAAACTCTCTTATAGATACCAATCAACGTATCTTTAAGGTTGAGCAAAAACTCTGAGACCCCTAGAACCCGTTCTACAGGTACAAAAATCCTTAACCTTAGTTTACCATTGGGGCGGGGTTTGCGTTTTGACTTCATGACCACTATACCCTTCAACGCCATGTTTGTTTAAAACTCTTGTGTGTGCATTCATGCATTCATGCATCATTCATTAATAACAACTAAAAGCAAAAAGAGTCTTTTTCGAGTCGTTTTTCAAGGAAACTAAATAACGAACGTTTTGAACTTCATAGAAAGAGAGAAACGGAGAAAGGACTTAAGGATCTATATTATGGATTACGGAAGAAAGAGAGCTAGGAAATACACCTTCAAGATTCCCCAGGTCGAGGAACTGGAAAAGCTCGGAAAACTGGTGGTCAACCCCCAGGCTTTCAAGGAGAAGTATGGAAAACTTCTGCCTTTGCTCAATACCAACATTGTGGATGGGATCCTTCCCACATTGGTACAGTTTTACGATCCAACGTATCACTGCTTCGCCTTTCCAGATTATCAGCTCATGCCTACGTTAGAGGAGTACTCTCGTCTGATTGGAATACCCGTGTACGCGCAAGATCCGTACTCTGGTTTGGAAAAGAATCCTGACGACATTATCATTGCTGCAACTACTCCTTTGAACGTATTCGACATCAGAACTCATATGGTGAGTAGAGGAGGAATTCAAGGATTGCCCTCCAAATTCCTGTTTGATCAAGCTCGGTACTTCGTCAGCATCCAAGATATGAGCGCTTTTGAGGAAGTCTTGGCTTTGCTTATCTACGGATTGTTTTTGTTCCCTAACATTAACGATTTCGTCGACATCAACGCAATTAAGATCTTCTTAATTGGAAATCCAGTTCCAACCTTGCTTGCGGATGCTTATCACTCTGTGCATTCAAGAAACCTGCAGCAAGGAGGATTAATCACATGCTGCGTACCGTTGTTATACGAATGGTTCATTTCGCACCTGCCAAAGTCTAGCACTTTCTGGAACATGAGGGATGGCCTTTACTGGTCACAGAAAATCATATCTCTCACTCATACGGACATTGAGTGGTGTAGTCCTGACAACGAAGAAACCAAGATCATCTTCAGTTGCGGAAGTTTTCCCAACATACCCCTTATTGGAACTAAGGGAGGGATCAGTTACAATCCAGCTTTAGCCCGTCGTCAATACGGCTATCCCATGAAAAACATTCCAAGTAACATCCATTTGGAGGGTCTGTTCTTCAAGAACATCGACGATCATGGCAACATGCTGAAGAAGGAAATTGTCCAAGCCTGGCGTCTTGTTCACAGCAAAGGGAGAAGATTGTTAGGAAAACATCTTTGCATCTCCCTGGATCCTTACCTTCAATGGGTACGCGTCAGAGCATTCAAGCTCAGGATGCCATATCAACATCAAGAACCTATTCCCCTAAGGGAACCAATTTACCTTTTCTCCACCGACGTTGAAAAACTGCAAGCGGCATTAAACAAGGTATGCCAAGAAAGGAATGCTTGGAGGAACAAGTATCGAATTGTCAACACAGAAAATGTTGAGATTCAAAACATCCTAAGAAGGAAGGATGAGTTACTTGAAGTACTCGATCGACAAGTGACACAATCATCACTTTCTCATCATATCCCTCCTGCTTCCTGGATCATCGATCAGCTCACATCAGAGAACGCTCAGCTCAAGAAACAGAAGAAGATGTTAGAACGTGAAGTCGGCTCATCATCAAAGTTTTAGAGTCCTTTCTCTCAGTTTCTCTGTATTTCCATTTTCAAAGTGTGTAAAAACGGCATTTTCGCTTAATTAATAAAGTTTTGATGTTTCATAACGTAATTATGGTGTTTCCTTGAAAAATAATAACTTAATTGCATATCATACATCGCTGTAGTCATACGCACTGACACGAGAATTGTCGCGGATCTAAGAGTTACTTTCCTTTCTCCAGAAAGAGAGGAGGAGAAGGAGGTGAACAAAGACTTTCAAGCTGTCTCATCAATACAACACTTGTTCAAGTCGCAAGAAAAGAATGGAAGACTTTGAGCAAGAGAATGAAGAACTCAGAGAAGAGATTAATACTCTCAAAGGTACTGTTGAAAGACTCAATAGTATGGTAGAAGCCCTGGTAGTTGCGCAGAATCGACCAACGCCAGAAGAACCGCAAAGGACTGTGGTTTCTGAGATCGTTTCTACTCCCATTCCTCAGTATACCATGCCGCCTGATCGACCTTGGGGAATGCCGTATAACTTTACTCCAGAAGGGTACATACCCCCAGTTTCTGAAGCTCCAAAAGTCACCATGGATATGCGTCCACCGGAGGGTTACAAACCTCTGGAAATTGAAGTTCCAAGAGCAACGGCAATGGGTTTCGCACAACAGAATGCTGAGATACCAAGATCTGCTATCATGGCTTCTCCACGACCAATTATGCATACTTTCCCCCCGCAAGGCGGACAAGTATATCATCACGCTCCAAGTGAGGATGCTGGCGTGTATGAAAGATTGGACGAGTTCCAAGAACAGTTTCTGCAAATGCAGAAGGAACTCAAGACTCTCCGAGGACAAGATCTATTTGGAAAGAATGCTGCAGACCTCTGTCTGGTTCCAAATGTTAAGATTCCTCACAAATTCAAAGTACCAGAATTTGAGAAGTATAAAGGGAATTCATGCCCACAAAGTCATCTTGTGATGTACGCTCGAAGAATGTCAACTCAGACTGATAATCAACAATTGCTCATTCATTATTTTCAAGACAGCCTGACTGGTGCTGCACTCAAATGGTACATGAACTTGGACAGTTCAGAGATTCGTACTTTTCGAGACCTCGGAGAGGCCTTCGTCAAACAGTATAAGTACAATCTGGATATGGCTCCCGACAGAGATCAACTCCGGGCCATGACTCAAAAGGATGGAGAAAGCTTCAAGGAATACGCTCAGAGATGGCGTGAAGTTGCTGCTCAAATTTGTCCACCACTTGAAGAGAAAGAAATGACAAAAATCTATCTCAAAACTTTGAGTCCATTTTACTACGGACGAATGGTTGCAAGTGCACCAAGTGACTTTACCGAGATGGTAAACATGGGTGTGCGTTTAGAAGAAGCAGTTCGAGAAGGACGCTTGAACAAAGAACCAGAATCTTCTGTTGGTCCAAGGAAGTATGGAAGTTCTTTCCAGAAGAAAAAGGATCAAGATGTCAGCAATGTCTTGCACAAAATCAAGAAGAAATTCCAACCTCAAGTTGCAACAATAACTCCGGTTGTTAACTCAGCGCCAGCTCATCAACCTCAGGTTTCGCAACAACAAACTCAACAAAGGTCGCAGCAACCTCAGCAGCAGGTTCGACCTCCAAATTACAACAATCGGGCTCCAAGGTATCCTGCCTTTGACCCCGTACCAATGCCGTATGCAGAATTGTTTCCAACATTACTGGCAAAAGGACTCATTCAGACAAGGAGTCCTCCAAATCCTACAAACAGTTCCTCACCATGGTATAAGGCTGACCAATCTTGTCCCTATCATCAGGGGGCACCAGGTCACAATATTGAGAACTGTTTCCCTTTCAAGATTGACGTCCAACGATTAGTGAAAAGCGGAATGCTATCCTTCAAAGATACTAGTCCAAACGTCCAAGCAAATCCTTTGCCGCAGCATAAAGAAGCTTCAGTAAATCTGATAGATCAACACCCTAACGTCATTCAAATCTACGACGTTCGTCAGATAGGGGAAAATCTTGGCAGGATGCACGCTAAACAAGCTGGGTACGGTCATGTACCACCTCACAACTACTTCACATGCGATATTTGTCCAAAGAATAATCAAGGATGTGCCGTAGTTCAAGCTGCATTACAAGAACAAATGGACTTAGGATGGATTCAACATATCCGAGTCAGAACTGAACATGACATCAACCTGGTTCAAGGATGTCCAGGAGAATACAAAATCTACAATGTTGAAGACCTTGAAGGATCGGTAGTCAGGTTCCACAAAACTTTAAATGGACTTGCCTACTTTGGAGCAGATTTCCACGCTTACAGTAGATGCGAAATCTGTCGAAGAAATTCACGAGGATGTTTGCGTGGTCGCAACGACATTCAAAAGCTGATGGATGACAATACCATTACTGTTCTTGCCAACAGAGAAGATGACGAAGTCTTTACCGTATCTCCTCAAATTAATCAAGTTGAACCTATGCAAGTTAAGTATGATAGCAGGAAGACAGCAGTTGCACCACTAGTCATCTACTTACCAGGTCCTGTACCGTATGAGTCCAGCAAGGCTATACCATACAAGTACAATGCTACATTCATTGAAAATGGTAAGGAAATACCATTACCGTCTGTCGTCAACATTGCTGATGTTAGTCGAGTCACCAGAAGTGGACGAGTCTTCAACAGAACAACAGAAAATGTGGAGAAACCTTCGGAGGAAGTACCACATAGGCAAGACAATCATCCGACCAATGCTGTTCAAGCGAAAGAAAATGATGAGATCTTGAAGTTAATCCAGAGGAGTGAATACAACATTGTAGATCAATTACTACATACTCCGTCTAGGATCTCTGTTCTCTCCCTACTATTGAGTTCTGAGGCTCATAGGGAAGCTCTACAGAAAGTTTTGGAACAAGCTTTTGTAGAACCAAGTGTTACTGTGGGACAATTCAACAACATCATTGCCAACATCTCCGCCGGAACTAACCTAAGTTTCTGTGACGAAGATCTTCCTGAAGAAGGAGTGGACGATAATCTTCCACTTCACATCTCAGTTGGCTGCATGGGTGATACACTCACAGGAGTCCTAATAGACAATGGATCCTCTCTCAATGTCATGCCTAAATCAACATTATCAAGATTATCTTTCGAAGATTACCCTCTAAGAAAAAGTCATGTCATCGTCAAAGCATTTGATGGATCAAGAAAGTCAGTTTTCGGAGAAGTAGATCTTCCCATAACTATTGGACCTCATACGTTCAAAATCACTTTCCAAGTTATGGATATTCCAGCACAATACAGTTGTTTGCTAGGGCGCCCATGGATTCATGAGGCTGGGGCAATTACTTCAACACTTCATCAGAAACTGAAGTTCATAAGAAATGACAAATTGGTAACCGTATGTGGAGAACGAGCTCTGATCGTCAGCAACCTGTCATCATTCTCCGACATAGAACCAAAAGAAGTCGTTGGAACTAAATTCCAAGCACTTTCCTTGGACAAAGGAAAAGAGAAAGCGGCGTCTATCTCTTCATACAAAGATGCAATCCAAGTTGTAAAGGATGGTACTACCAGTGGTTGGGAACACATTAATATTCCTACCAACAACAAGAACAGAACAGGAGTTGGATTCTTTCCGACATCATCAAAAGCTATCCCAGGGATTGAGGTAGTTCTCCCAATTCAAGA